>NC_092863.1:19864318-19898175 GCF_032062135.1 Pyxicephalus adspersus | reverse complement strand
AAAAAAACCTCCATGTAGACCCAGCACTTTTATTAGCTTATTTAAAGTTTGCCTTTAAAATGCTGGAAAACACATATGCCCAGAGTTTTCCTGCGTTTTAAACTAATTTGCATATTAGTGTTTAAAAACTCAGGAAACTGCGGGAAAAAGTCTTTGGTAGCGTTTACTCTCTTTTTCGGGCCTTTTCCAGCGCTTTAATTTATTAATGGTCCTGGTGTAGATTAACCCATTGTATGCATGGGGA
Organism: Pyxicephalus adspersus; assembly: GCF_032062135.1. Taxonomy (NCBI): domain Eukaryota; kingdom Metazoa; phylum Chordata; class Amphibia; order Anura; family Pyxicephalidae; genus Pyxicephalus; species Pyxicephalus adspersus. The sequence goes on along the minus strand of NC_092863.1, from coordinate 19,897,931 downwards.
TTTCAAACAAGGGCTTTAAAAGCCTCAGGTTAAACGCTGGGGAAAAAGTCCATGTAGACTAAGCCTTGAAGACAAGCTAAACTCAAAAGTTCCCAAAAAAATACACTTGCCTTCAATTCCGCAGGGCAGTACGATCCATGTGGGGGCGTCTTGCATCTGGTCCCGGCATCTCACTGCGCATGCGTGGGATCAGCAAATTTTTCAATTTGCGTGAAAAGGCTCCTTCTGCCCATGCCCGAGATGCTCGGGCATGCGCAGAAGGAGCACCCAAAAGCCTCCCGGGAGATGTGACGTAGGTATCTCGGGAGGCTTTGGGCTTTTATTCAAGGTCAAGGTGTCAAGGGCATGAGTTTAAAGCAGAACTATCTAATCTCACTCACATCTTGACTGGCCGTCCCAGAATGACGTAGCTTTCATGGATTGCTGGGATGCATGTGCACCTCATTGTAAATTCAATTTTCTTTCTGCAATAGTTGCCTGCTCGAATTGTTTTACTTCTATTCTTCTGTTAAAATTCAAAACACCTCTAACATAATTCATAATTCATTGACAGGTGCATTTGATCTCCTTCAGATGGGTTTTTTGCATTCATATTGACATTTAAAACCTGAATGAGGGGAACAAATAAGAAATTTTAAATTTTTATTTTTTATTTTTCCCATACCAATAATTTTTGGTTTTCTAGACATACTCAAGTTTACAGAATTGCTCAAGTTTTAAATTTAAAGTAGATCTAAGCTAAAATAAAAAAAATGACATTTACCTTTAATCCCGCAGGTCCCAGATCTGGTCCCACGTTGTCCTGGAATTCCTCTTCGTCCCAGCTCTTCCTCTCGGTGCCTTCTTCAATCTTCACTTCTATCTTCCCTGAATCTCCCACTTTGCAGGGTTACATAGACATTTTGAAAGGGAAAAGGAAAAGAGAGCGGATCTCGTGCATACATGGGATCGCCCTCTCTTTCCCCTAGGAGGAAAAATGCGCCTTCTGCACATGTCCAACATCTCAGGCATGAGCAGAAGGAGCAGCCAGAGCCTCCTAGGATACGTGACGTAGGTATCGCACGCTCTCCGCTCCTATTAAGTCCTGATCGTCGTGATAATAAAGACATAAAACGGCAGTGCTGTGCCCTTTTTTTTTTTTACCCACCAACATTTTTACCTTACAATGATTTGTCTGCCCTTCAATGTAAAGTATAAACGTTGAGTTTAAATATGCTTTAATTATGGAGACATGAATACAAATTGTCATTGCTGAGGGGAAGACAGGGCAATGAATGACATGCACTGACAGGAAGCCATCATTATGACCCATACAGTGGGACGTCACTGGTAAAGGTCACATTCTGGGTATAGAAGCCCCGACAATAATAAAAGCCTAGCACAAGATATATATAACACGGGTATGGTAGCACACCCTAATGTCCCTACTCTGCCCGCCAAATGTCCGCTTTCCTCACCTAGCTCCCGAGCTGCGCTCCTCACCAAGGCCGTCGCCATGCTGCCGGAAGCAATCACGAGAGCTGGGCGCTAGGTATGACGGGAGCGGCCCGTATCCTAGCAACGGAGGACGCGCCCAGAAGAAAGAAAGTGCAAAGGTTCCATTCAAAGTTATTTACTATGACGGGTGAGTGGGGAATATATTGTAAGTGGGGGAATGATTAGGGGTGATACCTGGGGGGTAATAGCTGTGTGCTCACTGTCTGATCTTCGCATTTACAGGAAATAAGAATGAGGCGCTGGATACAATACTGGCTGCTATACTGAGGAGAAATGGGAGCCCTTCTATGTATGGGGAGACACAGGAGGACTTGTAAGCGTGCACAGCCATTCCAATACAATCTATATGTATAACATTGTATGTATGTATGTGTGTGAATATATGTATGTATGTGTGTGTGTGTGTATATATATATGTATATATGTGTTTATGTATTTGTGTGTGTGTGTGTGTGTACTCATGTGAGTGCACCAGTCATCTTTGTACAGCGCTGTGCTATTTGTCAGAGCTATATTTGGATGTATGTATGTTTCACTATCACTCAGAAACGCATGGAGACATTTCAAGCAAACTTGCTAGACATATGACTGGGACTCGAGTGAGTGCACCACTGATCTTTGTACATCGCTGTGGTATATGTCAGTGGTATATTTGCATCTATGTATGTATGTATGTGTGTATGTATTGCTCAGCACAGTGTGCCTTTTGCTTATATTTTTACATACTTTTTTTGGACTATAATATAAAATTGCAATGAATAAATATTCAACGCCAGGTAATCAGCTAGTATAATATAAGTGTCTACAAATGCAGATGAAAGTGAACCCACACATGTGGCACGACAATAGGTTCACTTTATTAGCATATTTGTTACATAAAAGACCTAAAATCACAAGACTATATATTTCTGAAAGCAAAAACCATGTAATAGAAAACAGCGGGGGTGCAATTTATATACTTCATATGATAGGTTTTCTATTATTTTTTATTTATTTATTATATCTTAATATCCTTATATTTAGTGTACACAAACACAATACTAATATTGATATTAAACAGGATTTATATAGCGCCAAGATATGACGCAGCACTTTACATTAAATAGGGGTTGCACATGACAGACAAATACAGTCACAGGCGGAGGAGAGGACCCTGCGCCGAAGAGCTTACAATCTAGGACTTGTAAATGATAAAAGATGTCTTGAGTAAATAGATATCAAATGTGTAGTTTAAATAATGCAAAAGAACAAACGACATGTATGTGAAACCGGTAAAAGTAACTAAAAACTAAACTTTTACAGTTCCTCTGGTGTTTACTGTATTTGCATGGGTATATGAGTAGGAATGGAAGGGGGTGCTTTAAAAAGTTTTTGTTTTAGTTTTTATTCTATAGCTATACAACATTCCCCCTATATATTAGCATAGTGGAGGTGACAGGTTCTCTTGCGTCTAGATCTGTTAGACCTCTAAGGCCATCGTCTAGCTACATCCTCAACCAGAGGTGGGATACGGACAGATCTGAAGCCCAAAATGCTCAGGACTGCTAGGTAAACACGTGCAATAATTGAACGACTAACGACAGATCAGCGATTATTTTGAACAATCGTATAGTGCACGATTCCGTACATACTATAACGATACAATCGTTCAAATATAATCCACCAATAATGTGCACACACTAGATACGATCATTTGAACGATGCAGGAAGTGACGTGTACCAGGGAAAGTGTATCACAGAACAATCCACGATCACTACACGACCATACACACAATCATGAACGATTGTCGCCCAAACAGATCCACCAGGACAGTCGTTCGTTTCCAGTGACATTCCTCGTTTATCGGCATCGCTGTGCACTTTTTTTGTTAACAATTATTGAACGATCGGTCGATAATGGTTCGTTTCCAGCAACAGTTATTGCACGTGTGTACATAGCCTTAAGTGTTTATACAACCAGAGATTTTAATGCTGGTTATTCCTTCAGGGGTAAAAAATCATTACTACAAGAAAGCTGGCAGAAAAAAACTCATGGCAGCTACGGCTGCCAAGTACCGGTACGTGCTTATACTGCCACCAACATATTCGTTCATGTGACAGCAGTAAAAGAGTAAGATACATGCATGTCCTAATAAAATGCTAAAGCACTATGTATGATACAGAATTGCATTTTTATAGAACAGTTGTATATTGTAAAAGTCCTTATGTAGCCACTTCTACATGCACTCCAGAGATGGCTATATGGCCCTTCTTTGTACAAGTTTCCTAATCATGACAGCAGTGTACTGTCCCGGTCTATTGTATCCTGAAATGGGCACTTGTAGTCCGTTATTACTCAAAAACCTGCACATTTTAAAATAATGAAAATGACTTCTGAAATGAAAATACCATGTAAAAGCTGACATGGGATTTATGTAATTGGGTTCACATATAATACTTTATCAGCTGCTTTACTAACAGTTTACTCCCCATCTCACCTTGCATTGCCAGGTATAGGGGTGAATGTGACTCCGCTCCTTTTAAAGTTACAGTGCTGATGCTTGGTGACTGGCTCCTTTGGTATCCAGCACATTGGGGCTGGAGGGGAGTCTTTAGCCAACTCATGACTTTGAGGTTACAGAAAGCTTCCTTTCTTCACTTTTACTGGCAAATTGGAGTTTTAGGGGATTGAATGGAAAGTAAATATAAGCAGTTGATGAGGTTGGTAATAAAGTGAATCTGCTACTTTGCCCCACATGGATAAAGCACAGCTTTACTTTTGGGCCAACCTTAGTAAAAAAAAGAGAGACAGAAAGTGATTGGAAATTCAAATTTTTACAATTGACACCAGAACCAAAAAGTCAGTGAAAATCCTATTATGATGATACCCTCACTTTAGAGAAATTCCTTCTCAGGGCCTATTGTGTCTAGATAAGAAGTGAAAGTAAATATTTCTATCACAAACAGCAAAACCTTTATAGGTTTTTACATTTCCTACTTTATCTAAAACATAAAATGGCTTAAATAGACTTCAAAAAAGCACTTACTTCCATCAATTTTTGAGATTACCGCTTCCTTATTCTAGGGCAGTGGTCATCAACCTTTTCGACCTCACAGACCACTACATTCACCAAACTCTGATGCGCGGGGAGCCATGTGTTACTCAAAGGGGAAGAAACTTCCCCTTTGGTGACTGATGCCAGAACCCATTCACTCTTCTATCACAGGCACAGACCTGCTTGCTAAATTCCGGGGGGGACAGTAGCACACGGCTGTGGAGGCAACAAAAGTCGTGTCCACAGCCCTGCGCTACTTTCCCTCTAGGATGTTTAGTAAGCAAGGTCTGAGCCTGCAATGGGAGAGTGGGCAGGTTGTGTCCATACGGAGTACAGAGCCGTGGAACACCGGTTGGTGACCGCTGTTCTAGGGAACCGTTGCCTCTGAGTAGATGCTACTCTACTGGCAGCCACCCCTTAGAGAATGAAAGCTATCAAATGTTCAGACGGTGGTATTAGGGCCAGAGCTGTGGGACAAGTGAATGAGTGCAGTGTTTTTAAAGCATTGAATCTGGCATGTAGTGAATGTTGCCTGGTGGGGAATCAATTACTACCTTTGAAACATACATAGACGCAAAAGATTTATAAATCATACATGGCTGCCATTGTGTAATAATGTCATTACAAATTTGTAAAACATAAGTACATATAACACTTAAATGATAAAACTATGTACATTACATTAATGTGTAAAGAAAATGTAATGGTGGGCAGCACAGTGGCTCAGTGGTTAGGGTTGCAGCGCTGGGTCTCAGGTTCAGACTTCAGCCAGGACACTATCTGCTGTTTGCAGGTTCTGCCTGTGGTTGCGTGGGTTTCCTCCAGGTACCCTGGTTTCCTCCCACATTCTAAAAACATGCAGTTAGGTTATTTGGCTTGTCCCCAAAATTGACCTTAGACTGTAATAATGACATATGACTATGGTAGGGACATAGATTGTGAGCCTTTTTGGAGGACAGCTAGTGACATGCTTGCGGACTTTGTAAAGCGATGCGTAATATGTTGGCGCTATATAAATACCGTGTAATAAAAATTATAATAATAATAAAGACTGTTTTATTATTAACGTGTTTTGACAGAACTTCAGCATTACAGCGCCTGCACATAGTGAGATTGGACAGAGAAGGGATCACAAAACTGAGCAATCTGGAGGCTGTAAAGGAGGTGCACAGCCTATACTTACAAGAGGTAATCCTGTAATATCCCGTAATATGCAAATAGAATGTATTTGCCAAGCAAACATGTTACAGCCTGATAATTTTAGGTCACGTGAACAGCCATAATGACCATTCACATTTCATTTTTAGCTTTCTGGAAAGAATACATTTTGTTTCTTTCTCTGACAAAAGTTTTATATGTGATATTTTTTTTACATTTACATAACTGCAGTACACAAGGCACCTTACACACTGCAGGCTCATTGTAATTAAAATAACGCAATGCAGTGCCAACTTGCAGTTTCCCATCTGAGCAAGGGCCTGTGCAGGCTATATGGTGTGTGTGGATTTGGGCTTCTGTTGATAGTTTTGATCAGTTTGCTTCTGAGATCAAACAATTAGTTAGACCTAACGTTGACCTTCTGAGTTGCACTTTGCTAGTCCCTTAGGGTTCTTTATGGTAAGGGAATGATGACTTTTTCAACAATATTGGCACATTGTGCCTGATTTAATAAAGCTCCCCAATTCTTTCATCAGTGAAGCTGGGTGATCCAGCAAACCTGGAATGGATCTGGCCCAGGATTGAAACATTTGCTAAATTATAGCAAAGAAATCCATTCCAGGTTTGCTGGATCAACCAGTTTCACTAATGAAAGTGTATCCTCTCCAGCCTTGGAGAGCTTTATTAAATCAGGCCAATTGCATCCATTTTAATCTTGAGATCCCCTAAATATACAGAATAACTCTAGCATAAGCAGATCAAAGCTAGTGGAAGTGGCCTGCAGACTGCTGTGCATAGCTTCCTGAAAACAGGACACTTTGTAAACACTCACATGTGATGTGGAATCTCCACGAATAAAAGAACAACTGGAGTGGCCACTGTCCTTCTGCACTTCTGAGTGTATTAGTTAATGTGTGTCATGCTGCACTTTGTGGTTTCTTCCACTGGTTGTAACATCACTATAGAGGTCAGTAGTTATGTAGTAAATGGAAAGGAACCACAGTATCCAGAGGGGAACATGCTTTCTGAACCATCCAGAAGATTCACTCTAAAGCAGTCGGTATTAACATTCTTTCATTACTACAGTCTGATAATGATACTGCTGATGCTAAAATAAGGCCAGCACATGCTACCTCTGGTGTTTTGAAACACCCCCAACTCCCAGGAGGAAAAGAAAAACTTCAGTAATTGTAATACATGTTTGCTGTAAGGGTCGTGTTTATTGGCTAATACAGAAATGGGTTTACTGACAATTCACATTAATAATTAATTAGCCAAAAGGTGCTTGCTAACTCAACATTTGTTTACAGATAACTTTTTTTTTTTAAAGCTTATCACTCATTACCTTTTTTTCTTTTTTTGTTAGAATCAAATAAAGAAAATTGAAAATTTAGATGTTCTCAAGAATCTGCAGTGAGTGTAACCAGCAAACTCTGTATCCGCTTAATATCTGATAGCATCATTATAGTTATATTGTTTATCTGCTCTTAGCTGTCTACCTGTTGCTTAGCATAACTTGATATCTAGCTGACATTTCTTTCTATTGTTCACCACAAATGTGATTACACCTGACTATTTCCAACCTTGATAGTATCTATGCAGTTTCTCTTTAAAGCTGACTAGGATTTCATTTTCTCTATTAAAACACCGCAATGAAAATGTGCATGTGTAATCCAATTTATCACTAGTATGTGATTTCTCTAAATGGAAGCTTCTGTGCCCAATGTGTTATTAAACTGGTAGTAAGTGAACACAATCTAAAATTAGGCTGGAGATGTATGACCACAAACTAGGTATATTTTTTTATTAATTTGGACAGGTTTCCTCTGCAATACAAGTTTAACATCAGCAGTTTCTAACCCTGTCAGCTAATAAACCCCCATAATATAATAACAGGGCTCAGAAATCTCCTACAGCAGGCTATATATGATTTTTCCCTTTGATTGAGCATTCTATTTGATAATTTTATAGGATTAACCATAAATTATTTCTGAATTTCAATGCCCAAAAGTGATCAATATCAGGTGTAAATTAAAAAGAATCAAGTCACAACATTTCAGAGACCATTTGATCAATCTAATAAAAGTCAGTTTGTGTTTAGAAGATCACAATTGTTTTTAAATGACTTTTACAATTTTTGAAATTAGTAGCTTCCTACAAAAGAAGCCTGTCTGTTACCCTGTGCCAGTGATACCTAAGCTTTGTTAAAAAGTGTTTGGCATTTACCACTTCCAGGGTTGTCGGATGCTCACATAGTTAGTAAGGTTGAAAAATTCCCATCGAGTTGAACCACTTGGAACATAAATAAACATATTAGAAAATCTGAATATTCCAGACAGAAACATATATGCATAGTTGACCCAGATAATAGCAAAAAATTTTAAAACATAGATTGTTTTCCAACATTCAAACAGACAAAACTGCTATGAAACAGTTCTGTAGAGTGGATCATAGGGAGTGATAAATATTAAATTCTTTTTGCCTCTTAATGTGAACTGCTAATCTGTTTTTTTTATGATAATTGCTACCATGCCATACTGTATGCATTTTTTGTAAGTTTGTTGCTTATCTGGTTCTGAAATAATAATAGCTTTGTAAGTGATATACTCCTCTGTCTATAATACCTTCTGAATCTGTTAGGCAATTGTGACACAACTTGGCACATGCTTGTTTTAGGTTTTGTGACCCAAACCACTGAAACCAGAAATCACGTATATTGCGTACATATTATTTTACTAAAGGTCCACTCAATGGTGTTGTAGTTCATATTGGATATCTATAACCTATATTGGATATCTAACCTGGGGTCTGCATCTACAAGATGCATCTACAAGGGTTTAAAACTTCTAAACATCATGTAAACAAGCATTTGAAATTGAATATAAAGTAATAAGGTTTGTTCATAAGGCAAAACAGTAAAACTTTTTTTCTGTGCATTGTAGGGTTTGCAGGTACTTTTTTTAATACATTCTATTATCCTTTGCAAGAATTTATTTATTAAGACAGTACGGGCACCAATGGTCTGTAGTTATACACAAGAAGCAGATTTATTTCTGTATCTATCATTAAACAGACCTATGATATATAATTGCTGGTTTGGTTTGCCGAGTGCTGCAATTCGATTTGCTGTTTGATTGAAATTAAGTTAACTGTTTTTGTTATTAAACCAAGTTTGCTACATATGTTTACATTTGTATTTTAGGTTTCTTAGTCTATCAGGGAACAGAATTGAGAATGTTCAAAATCTCCGCTGCTTGCAGAACCTGCAGTTCCTGGATCTATCTAATAATTTGATTCAGAAACTGAATGCTGGTGAGTTTTAACCAAAGTTAACATCTTTTTGCACTCTAACCCTGAATTTTACAACAGGATTCAAATCACAATATGCTTCTGCACCTCAAATGACAACGTCTCTTATATTCACAGGAGAATTACCCCAGAATCTTATGGTTTTGGATATGTCGGGAAATCCATGTACAAAGACAAAAAACTACAGGTGAGACTGTGAAGATAAACTTTTCATACACAGTGGATAGAGACATTGGACCTGATTTAGCTCGGTGAAGCTGGGTTATCCAGCAAACCTGGAATGGATTCCTTCAAAGTCGTTTTTTGAATCCTGGACCGGATCCATTCCAGGTTTGCTGAGAAGTGTATTCTCTCCAGCCTTGGAGAGCCTTAATAATTCAGGCCCAATGTGTGATTGAGACCCGTGTTCAAAAAATATATGGTATGGCATGTACACAAATATTAGAAAAGTATAGGAGTAAATTGAAAACACTGGCAATGTGGAGGTTGGCTCAAAAAATAAATAAATTGTACATTACTATGTTGTATTCATATAGCCATAGCTGAAGCACATACAGGGCCTGCACACAGAAATGTAATTGTCTGTGCTGCTTGGAACCATTTGAAGTTGTTGGAATATGACTGATACCCTTTTAAGCTGAGCTGACTTGCACCCAAAACTTCCTCACTGCCAAGTTATAAGACTGAAATTATGAATCAAGATTTTAAGATTTTTGTTTCTTCCACAGACAGCAAGTATTGGAAGCCCTGCCTCTCTTGCAAGAACTAGATGGAGTGACTGTGAAAGTCCAATGCAAGCAGAAGCCTCTCAGGGAAGATAGCAGTGACAGCGATGACGCTAGTCTGTCTGAAGAATCTGGTATAACATAATTTTCCAGTACTGTGATTTTTAAAATTGCTTTGCATAAATAGTAGACTTTGCGTAAAACCTTTGCATAAATAGTAGAAACATACTCAGCTATAAAAGGGTGGTTTATAAATAAGACCGTGGTTTCACCATCCTCAGCATTTTCCACTGTGATCAAATGCACAAACTGCCATGTTAGATTCTACATCATCTATTTCTGTAAGATACAGAACTGTTGTATGTAAACAAAACGTAAATGTGGGGATGTGCAAAATGACTTTACATACCTGTTTGTACTGATATTCTTTTTTGACCCTTTGCTCTAGTTTCTGTCTCAAATAACAAAAAAAAGTGTGGAGGCTGCCATTAATGAGCTTTCTTTCTGAAAATTCTAGTTGTGTGGCTGCCATACCATTTATTTGGCTTCAATATTTTGAATTGTTGACCTAGAATTAGGGGTTCTAATATCACTGGCTGCATGTTTGTTCCAGGTCAGTGCCTCAAAAACCATTGAAACAGTGATAATCAGGCAACTAGTATTTTGGGAACTGGTAATTGATGCTGGGTTTCTGCATATTCCTATATGTTTCATTTAACAATTACTTCCCATGTTGTTTTTTGTACAGTGAACATACACATTTTTGATTCTGTATGTTGGGGTTGCAGCCAGTGTCTCAAATTGTATACTAAAACTTGGCATTTACCACATTATTGATCACTAGTAAAACATGTTTAAATATATTAAGGAATAGTGTGTTATTGTGAGATATGATTATCTGCTGGGTTACATGTTTCTCCCTTGAATCAGTATTATTGGTTTAAGTATGTCTGTACCCCAAACTAGTATATATTGCTTTTCAAGTAATCAGTCATAATCTTAATATCAAAAGTACTTATTTGTAAATTTCTGATGATTGTAGCCATATTTAGTGCACTTGCAAAAGCACAGTTAAATTTTTAGGACAAGCTTTCTGGGGTCTGTCTGCTTCTTTCTTTAAGGCAGTCTCCATACTATGATTCTTTTTTAACTTCTTAATTGTTACCTTTTGGTTATCTTTCGTTTATCCTATTACACTGCTCATTATTCTTCTTATTATTCTATTATTATTCTTAAAAAAAACAAAAATGGAGACAGCCTTAAAGAGAGATAGGTTGCACAGCTGGAATTATAAGTTATTATAAATTTAAAACAAGTTATCAATTTTTTAAAAAGACAAATATTTAAAATTAAACAAGACCTTAAATTAAATAGAGACCACCCTCAGCAAAATTCCTGCTATGAGGAAGGTATGGTCAGCTTAAAAAGATATTTGTGCATATGTTTTACATATAGTTTTCTAATTGGTTATTTTTTATTAGCTTTGGTCTATGTTCAGTCTTTTTGTAGAAAAATAACATCCACATTCTTTGTGGGAATTTCCTTGTTTAACACATTCATTCTTTTCTCAGACAGTCTTTCATCTCTGGCTCATGACATGGTGCAAAGATCGCATCAGAGGAGGAAGAGAGCACTGAGAGAACATGAAGATCGTCTCACAGAAATGAATGACAGCAAAGATGGCCAATCTTTGCTTTCATCCCAGGATGAATTCTGCAGTGCTAAACTGCAAGGTATCGCTCATCAAAATCAAGATACACAAGACAAAGGATCTTCTATAGTCAAGAAGCCCAATGACATTAAATCTAACAAGAACCATCAAGCTGCCCCTTCACTTGAAAAGAATGTCAGAGATTTCAATAAGGTTGGGAAAGCTGTATTTAGGAATCAAACAGCAGCTTCCTCCACCCAGTTTTCTGCAGGCGTTTCATCTGAAAAAAAATTATATACAAGATACAATACTAATACATTGCCTTCTAGAACACTGCCATCCCCTAAAACCCAAACAAAACATCCACAAACAAGTAAGCATCCTGCAAAAATAACACAAGGTACAACCTCCTGCACCTTAAAAGAAAGACAGACCACAAAAAATGGACCCATTCCAGAAAAGGCAGCAGCTCCCAGAAGATCAACCACAAGTGCTCCAAATCAGAGACCTGCTGTCTCCGCCAAGAAATTGTAGAATGTATCAAGCAAAAGCTGCAGACAGAGACCACCCAAAGTAACTATCAGTAGGCTAAGAAGAAGAGAATGAAACATCACATTTGGCTGAGCAGGTTCAATTTGTTGATTGCTGTAGCAGCATGTTTATTGGAAACATTTATCATGGTTGGCATTAATTTAGAAAGTGGTGTAAGACAGTGAAAGTGAAGAATATTGAATTGTTATTTGTTGAACTCTTTGTACAGTGCAAGTTCTTTTTCTACGCTGAGATGAAATATGTCTGTGAGGTCAGGTTTCTTGGATCCATCAAGCAGTTTACTGACCACTAATAAATTATCAGCCTCTATTTCCCTTTGCTTCTTCTGTAGCATCCGTAGAGCCTCCTGTACAAACAAATAAGGTCTAGGTTAAAACAGCAGAATGTCTGATATTATGTGCAGCTCAACACAAAGGCTGCAAAAAATGTAATAAAGCAAAACACAATAAACAAAATACAGTGACAGAAAGAAAGCAGCTAGTGAACAAAAGCGAGAGCTGGCCACTGTTAGTTTTGAGCAGTTGAGCAAATGCTCAAGTTTACTATGTTAGTCATAGTCACTGAATTTATATGGTCCTGTGGAGTAAGAACATGCTGCATTTAATAAAGGCTTCTTTATTTTAATGTATCATATTTTCTGGGCCTTTTCCTTTAACTGTTGAAATCCAAAGCATTTTCTATTCATTTGGAAGATGTCTTGGCACTGTTGTTTATGCCTTTTATCATTAACATATTACATATTACAGTATAACTGTCCCAAATGCCTGCAGACTTCTGTCGCTTTCCTGAAAGTTTAGGATTACTGGAAATAAGTTATACACTTCCTGAATGTTAGATTAGGCTCACCCATGGGCCTAAACCCCAAGATATGCCTCCTTGACACCTCTGTTTAGACAGATATTTTATACTGATATTTATTCTACAGCTAAGAAACTGCTGGCCCAAACCTTAATGCAGGCACTGCCTTTGACACCGTGCCTAAAGAATGTCAATGCCATGGTACCATTGGGAAGGTCCTTAAAAGTATGCAACCATTGGGGAGGTCCTTAAAAGTTTATTAAAATCAACCTGTGACGCCTAATTAGGAGCTTCTATGTACCTATTAATACTAAAATATACATAGGGTTATATGCCAACTCCCCTAGGCCCCAGTTTTGTTGACCTGTTATTCCAGTGTCAATATCCTGGCATACCTAATAGGTTTAAAGTTATGGCAGGCTTTCATTTAGCAATCTTAAGATAACTAACTTCCATATTATTCCATATGTTTTTGAACTGCTCAGTGTTTTAATTAGTTTCTTTAACTGTAATACCTACTTTTTCTGTTTTTTTGAATAAACTGGTCCCCTCCCTTAACAGGAATCAAAAAACGTTTTGGGTTTCTTAACCTTCCTAGCAGTCCAATTATATCGTTGTTGATATAACTGCTCAGTTATCCCCCCTGACCATAGAAAAAATAAAATCATCGTATCTCTTTGGATTTGGGAAAGGACAGGAACATGGGGCAAGAAAATTTTGTGACACACTGTACCAAAGACTGCAAATTTTTTAAGTCACATGATATTCGTGCAACTTTATCAGTTTTTTTTTAGTAGAATTTTAGTGAAAGCAAACACAATACAGTTCCCAATTTTCAACAAATGTTCAATAATGTACCCACCCTAAAAATTGTATGAGCCCTAGAGATGGCCAAAAATGACGGTAACCAAAACTGTCCATAGTTGACACCTTAAAAGCCTTTAAAGTACAAAAGGCTTTTGAAGCCAGGTTTAATTTTAAAACAGTGAGCTCATTATCAATCTCTGAAATATGTTAATGATTTCCATCATACCTCATTGCCTTCACAGGCCTCCAATGCCTTCTGGTGGTGTTTGTATAGTTCATGTCGCCTGTCCACTTGGGTTTTAAATCGAGGAATCTGCCTAAGAGGGTCTTTTTCACCAAATACAGGAGACAGCAACCAGGGTACTTGTGTAACTTCCGTGCCAAACACAAATGGCTTAAACACTGACCTGCATTAAAATACGTAGAGGGAGTATTAGACTGTCAGCGAATAAAAGGGCATTAAAATAAATGTTTTCTTGACTATTAGGTGTGTCATTGCTGACCTTAGGAAAATGTTAATATGCTGCCCCAATGCCAAACCAGGTAAATCAAAAACATGTCAGAAGCTTTAACTGACATACTTTTTCTGAATAACTAATACTGTACAAAGTATTGTAGCTAGAAAGCCATCAGCCTGACAGTGATCAAATATTCCTTAATTTGTAAAATGGGAGTATCAGTAGCACCTTTTTTCTTTTTCTCAAGAAAGTTTTCCATTGATTAAAGTACATTAAAACATAACCACATAGATTGGTAAAATTCAAATCAAATACCACTATTTTATTGTTTTTATGAGAAAAGAATAGAGTAAGTGGGATAGCATTTTAGTTTGCCCACTTTTCCAATTAAGATTTACTGGTCAAAAAAATAATATAGAATGGCAAGCATTATATTAGTTCTTTACAGGTAAACAAAATATTTTGGCAGGTAAAGTATAAAGCAGGGTTGCCCAACCTACGGCCTGTGGGCCACATCCAGCCTGCGGAGCTGCGGAATATGGCCCTCTCCTCATATCTGCTCGTTGTCTTGCTGGGGACAGGACGCCGGCACAACAATACCAGTGCCCCGCAAGGCAATGAGCATTACAAAGATGAAACATTGGTCCCCGGCTTTCTATGCTGACAGCTAAAGGGGGCAGGGAGAAAGACAGTGAGCCTTATGTAACACCGCCTTCCTCCCCGCCCCTTCAGCTGTCAGCGGAGAAAGTTGTGGACTTCCATCCACTGTGGACTGTGGAATGCCATCCAGTGCTCAAGAACAGGATCGGAGCTCTGTTTCCGTTTTGGGACAGGTCAGCAAGGGCTCAGTACCATGTGTCTCAACTGTGTAATGCAGTTGCCCCGATACCAATGCCCTGTCCCCCGCAAGACAAAATGCATTACAAAGATGAGACACATAGAACTGTGCCTCACTAACCTGTCCCCATGTGGAAACAGCTCTGATCCTGTTCTTGAGCACTGGATGGCATTCTAAGTCCACAGCTTTCTCCGCTGACAGCCAAAAGAAGGAGGGGAGGAAGGCAGTGAAGCTTCTGTAACACCGCCTTCCTCCCCGTCCCCTTCAACTGTCAGGAGATATCCAAACATTCAAAAGATGGTTTGTCAAAAGCAACTGCAGACATCCCATTAAGAAAATGAGCACCAAATGGTGCAGAAATTTTTGGTTTGTCATTTCTTTTATTTGGTGCATGTATGTTACAGTAACCCGGTCAACGGGTTTAATCTCAAGTCATGTCAAATGCGGACCCCCGATAAAAAAAGGTTGGGCACCACTGGAAAAAAGTGTTACTTAGAAAGGTACATTTTAAAAAATCATTTTAAACATGTTACTGCATGTGTAGTGATATATTCCTGCTAGCAGGAGAAGGGCAGCAACCAGCAAATATTGTGGCAAAAAAATGCAAAATTGCATTCTATCTGCCTTCTTACCTGCATGGATCTGGTGTTGCAGTGATAAGATGGATGCATGGTAAGTTAGACTGAGGTAGAATAGATATCATACTGCCTGTGGTGCGGAATCCACCAGAATCCATGCAGATACCACTATTTTTATCTCGTAGAATGTGCAGCATTGTCTCAACTGTGATGTGCCCTGAAAGGGAATTGGATATAATATATTATTGTTTTGTACATTTTCTAGGTCTTCCCGGTCCTCAAATGAAAGTGTAATTGTCTACACTATACATAGTTCCTGAATATTCAGCATCCTCCCATCTTCCACTGAGCCGAAAGAAGGCCCTAGAAGCAGTAAATCTGACAGCTGCTTTTCTAAAAAAAACAGTTGTGAGGAGTAAACTTAAGGTAATGGGCTTCAACCCATAAAGTAAACATATCCTTGTGCTGATTTTTTAAGGTGGAGCGTTAAAAAGAAATATTAATATGGTGTGATGGATATATCTTGGATATTATAATATATAATATCATCTTCCAGTTCACTAAAGTTCTGTTTTGCACTTGCAGCATGATCAGGAAATCTTACTCCTCTTCAGAAGGGTGCAACCCTTATAAACTGAAAACTTTTCAAGAACTAATACAACAATTTATTCTCAATTCAAACTAATGCTTTTACTATCCCCAGGTTATTACCTTAAAACCTACATGAAAGTGTGCCTTCTGTCCTAAAATCTATTTTCCTAAACAATCTCATACCTAATAAAACCTATTCCATATCCAAGATATTGAATATGATTTCTATCCTATATCTATCACTCCAGAATTTCTTGAGAAGTTTAAAGGGCAATATGATCACTTTGTATAAATATATAAACGATCCATATAGAGAACTCTCTTCCCAACCAATGTACTTTGAGATCATTACAAAGAACAGGAGGGCACTCTTTGTGTCTGGAGGAATAGAAGTTTAAGCTCCAGATAAGGAAGGGATTTTTCACTGTAAGGTCTGTGAAAATGTAGAATCGGATCCCTCAGAATGTAGTTTCAGCAACTACTATAGATTGCTTTAAGAAAAAGCTGGATGTTTTCTAGGAGCACAGAATATACCTGGGTACTAAGGCTTTAAAGTAAAAAAAACAGTGGCCGTTGATCCAGGGAACATCTGATTGCCATATAAAATCAGGACGTTTTTTTTCCCTGTTGAAGCAAATTGTACCAGGGTTTTTTTTTTATTTTGGCTTCCTCTGGACCCACTATGTCCATAGGGTTTTATATCTGGGATATGTTTATTTTCCTAGTGGTTGACCTTGATGGTCTTATGTCTTTTTTTAACCTGACCTACTATGCAACTATAATCGGCACAAGTATGTTACGTGAGTATGTTAATTGAGAGCCCTAAAGCTTTTCCTTAGGCCTTCTTTAAGGCATTAGATGCCATTGGACCTGATTTATTAAAGCTAAAGAGGATACACATTCTGCAGTAAAGCTGGGTGATCCAGCAAAGCTGGAATAGTTTTCTTAAACGTCAATTGCTATTAGCAAATGTTTTCAATCCTGGACCGGATCCATTCCAGGTTTGCTGGATCACTCAGCTTTACTGATAAAAGTGTATTCCCTCCAGCCTTGGAGAGCTTTAAAAAATCAGGTCCATTGTGTCACTTATAGTAACTCTCAACTGTCTAAAATCAGACAATACATATACAAATATTTTACTTCCGAGAAAATACCTAATGGACCTCCTGCTCCTACTTTTTAGGTATGCAGATGTTTCAACAACTCAAATACTTAAATACCTACAATTGAAGAATAGTAGACTAGATTGTCTTCCCTCTAGCAACTATTCTGTTATAAAAAAAAACTACATACTAAAAGTTACAGACAAAAACTTTGCACTTTCCACTCGATGAAGAGATGGAAATATTCATAGAAAAATCCCTTTTTCAATAAGAAACTGGCATGATGATGGACCAACTTCTGTTTACTACTTGGTATACCAAGGTTTAACTAATAAATTAATTTTACCTTGTAGCATCTTATTGACCATTATAATTATGACTCATGGGGAGCTATTGAAATATATATATATATATATATATATATATTATATATATATATATGTGTTATGAGCTTTACCAACATTTTATGTATTTTTCTTTATATATTATTAATTTACAGTATTACAAATAGGCCTTAAGTGATGTGGACTGATGAAGCAAAGATAAAGTAACAGTAATTAAAGACACGTTTGGAACAAACAGCCAATATTGTAAATGTTATTATTTGGTGTTGCTTTTCTGCTACCGGGTAACTAACCAGCTATGAATTCTGTATTACATCAACATGTGCTTGATGAGAATGCAAGGCCATCTGTCCAAAAGTTCAACTTGACTTTGAATCTCCTACCACAAATGATCAAAGGAACACCAACCAGTCAGTGCCAAAAACTGGAAAGAAGGTATATAAAATGCCTACTGTCACAAGATGAGAAAAGCTGTCTGAACATCCGTGTCTGGGCCACAGCCCTGCACGAATCTGGTTACCTGCGATGTGGTTTGCCGCAGTTTTCTGCGCATCCAGGAATCACCAACTGCCAAAAGATGTTTCAAAACTAAAATTTAAAAAAGAAAAAAATGTGCAGCAAGTGACAGCAACAATTTTAAGGACTGACCTGCGCTTTACCTCTAAACTGATAACCTGTAAAAGCTTTTAGGGGTCACTTATGGAAAATTTTGGGAACCATTGTTTCTCATATTTCATGGACTAGAATTGTGAGGCTGGACACATATTACTTAATTTTAAAATCATGTGACATAAAAATTGGAACTATGGTGGGCAGCATGGTGGCTCAGGGGTTAGCACTCCGGCCTTTGCAGCACTAGGTCCCAAGATCGATTCCAAGCCAGGACATTATCTGCATGGAGTTTGCTACTCCAGTTTCCTCCCAAGAACATGCAGTGAGGATAATTGGCTTCCACCTAAAAATTGACCCTAGACTACATTAATGACATATGACTATGGTAGGGACATTAGATTGTGAGCTCCTTTGAGGGACAGTTAGTGACACGACTATGGACTTTGTACAGCACTGTGTAATATGATGGCACTATATAAATACTGTGTAATAATAATAATACTGCTACTGGAATGTGTCTTTTTTTTACACACATCTGTGTAGATGTGTGTAAAAAAAAAAAAAAAGACATTCTAGTAGCAGTAGTTCCAATTTTTATGGCACATGATTATTTATAATTAAATAATGCATGCATTTTTGTATATTACTGTGTCCAATTCAATGTAATAAACAAGGTCAGAATCAAAACAGACAGCAGTGCAGGTAGCTCTGCTTTGTGGAATTATGTGTGGCAACCGCATAGGGCTAATGTGTATCAACCTTTCTTGTAAAAAATATTTACAAAAATTAAACAAGTTCAATGCCATTTTCATGGCACACTTAAACATTTAGCTTAAAGTACGCTCTACTGGGAAACTCTTGTGAGATTGAGAACTGCAATTTGTAGGCTGTCGTGGGATAAAAGATCTATCACATGCCAGTTCTTTAAAAGAAAAATTAAAAAGAAACTATACTTGAAGACAACAGTACTCACATAACGAAGACTAAATATTTCCATCTTATTAGCAAGAAATAAAATGTCAGTCTGATTAGCGAGTGGTAGCTATGAATCACAAAGTGTGGGGCGTTATTCTCTGATCTCCTAAAAAAAACATTAAATTGATATAGTATAAAATCTGATTTCTATGCAGCAGAATATATGTCTGCTCACCTTCTTGCTTCTTCAGCAGTTCTTGGCCAGCTTTGAATCTCGCCTTTGCCGCCTCCATACGCACTGGTTGTTTCTCTAGAGAATAGACTTTCCTGAAGTTGAACTCTTCCTTTTCATTCCACCAGCCCTGTGATAGGGCATGTGAGCACAGCTGTTGGTGTTTCTGCCATATATCTGTGCCCACACTGAGCTGGTTAGAGATGTTTCGTGCCCCTTCTATTTAAGAAACACAATAAAAAAACACATGAAAGTAATAAGCAGCCCATCAATTAATCACACTTAGCTAAACAAGAATGTATATCTTACATATAACTAAATACCTAAAGAGAACATTTGTCTTGGCAATAATGATGTCTGAATCAACATTATTATCAAATGTGAAATTCTTGTTTGTTAAGAAAAGAAAAGCATCTTAGAGCTGAACTATGGCCTCAATTAAAAACAAAACAAAAGGGGTTGTATTAAAAATATAAGTGCAATTACACTTCAAGCAAAAGCCTCAGTATCTGTATAGGGTTAGATGGTAATTTTTTTGGTTGCACATTAAATGTTTACAGCTAATTTTTTACATGCTGGTAAATCAGACTGCCGATTCGTCCAGGGTTAATAAAGTAGGGTCAAGGGTTAGGTTTTTCATTGGAGACATAACGCACATATTATTTACACTTGATATTGCTAAAAGCCTTGAGCCGAGGAGAATTGAAAATCAACAGGAAATACATTATACCATTGATAGGAACAGAAATGGATGCTTTTTGTCAATATTCTGTAACTTACCAGTGATCTTTTCGGCTGCCCAGTACTGCCCAGCGGTCTCGAGTACATATGCTTCCTGGCGGTCACATATTAGGAATGTGTTGTGGTACATGAAGGGCTCAGGCTCCTCTTTACAGCTGCCCCCCTGACCATAAGATGCCAGGAGTTCAGTAATAACTTGCACACCAGCTTTGGCAGAAGTGGAGCGTTCCAGTGCTAATCTACGAGGAGGTGGGGGAAAGCACAAATCTGTGAAGCTAAAACTCTGGCTTCAATAGTCTCTGGCCACAGATGCACAAGCTTGCAGTTACTAAATCAACTTTTTCATAAACTTTTCTTCATCACACAAAGCAAGGAAATACAAGCTTATAACCTTGGATACTGTGGCATAGTAAAAGATATTTAAACACTCAGACATCGACATAGAAAGAGTTAGAGATATAGAAGGATAAGAACAGTTAGAAAACTGGGATACAGGGAAGAAACTTACCAAGGAAATTAGACACAGAAATAAAAATATAAAAAATGCAGAACTTCAACCTGTATATTTGTTTTATCGTAGTAATTTTAAAAGTATAAAAGAATAACCTATCCTGTCCTAGATAGCAGTTCTCTGGACCACAAGAAAATTTTGGTGGACTGCGGCCAGTGCGCACCCCAGCGTGGTCAGGAGAAGGACATCGCTGTGGGGCGCACTGGCCAGAGCCACGGACCATGTACCTATGGATCGCTGGTTAAGGGCCAAGGGCGGGGTATGGCTAGGACCTCGGATGGGAGAGTGTGTGGGTTCTGGCATCATTAAGTCACTCTGGGGCAAGTTTCTTCCCCTTTGAGTGACACATGGGTCCCTGCTCATGCGCAGTCCGGAGTCTGTAAATTTAGTGGTCTGTGAGGTCCAAAAGCTTGGCGACCACTGCTATATAATGTGATCTCACCTATGGCACACACACATATTGGTCTTTTGATTATTTTTCATTCAGAACCACAGAAGCGAAAATGGGTTATCTACACTGTCATTACACTGCGTATTTAAAATCCCATGTCCTTTTCACAGACTTTGCTTTGGCAAGTTCTGACACAAAGATGGAGCCCTGGCACTTTTAAGTCATGATCGTGTGTGAACCTCTTTACTGCACTCAACTAAAATGACATAATGACAGAATCCTGTTTAGTGTAATTTTAAGAGCTACCCATAGGATGGCTAAGTAGCCACAGAGGGATAAAGAGAGAAAGGTAAATCTTCCAGACATCAAAATTTCTTACCAAGATCTTAGCAATAGCCACACACACACAGAATCCGGACTGCACATGAGCAGGGAGCCACGTGTCACTCAAAGGGGAAGAAACTTCCCCCAGAGTGACATCATGATGCCAGAACCCCCCCACTCACCCATCACAGGCTCAGACTTGTTTACTAAACAAGGGGTCAGTAGGGCAGGGCTGTGGACGCAACAAAAGTTGTGTCCTCAGACATGGGAGAGTGGGCGTGTTGTGTCCATATGGGGGACATGATTAGTGGGGTAAGGAGAAGGACTCTGCTGGGGGGTGCACTGGCTAGAGCCAAGGACCACTAACATTTTCTTGCGGACCACCAGTTAGCGACAGCTGCCTTAGACAACAAAATCAGTAAATCATTTATCAAATAGGACAGAAAAGTTCAAAGAAAATATTCATTTAGTTTTATTCTCATTATAATCACACATCCGTGTCGCTTATTTTTCACAAATACCAAGGACAATTTCTAGGGAAGCCAATTAACCTAACTGCACCTTTTTGGAGGTGAGGGGGAAAGCGTAGTGCCCTGAGTAGTGTTGGTCGAATATTTAACTATTCGATTGGACAGCTATTCAATAGGGGGATATTGTTCGGGTGATCGAATGCCGAATTCCAACACCATTAAAGTCAATGGTGGGAAAATTCTGGTTAATTTGCGGGACTGTGAAGAAATGCAAGAGCAATCAGGGGAGCAGAGCTAACAGCTCCGCTCCCGATTGTTCTTGCAGCCCTTTACTAGTTGTATGCGTTCTTGGATAGTTTCCTTAACCAAGAACACAGGAGTCCTGTGTTCCTGGATAGAGAAACTCTCTCCAGGAATAAGGGTTGTGCTCCCTGGTTGGCTGAGGAAAGCTTTCCTCAGCCAATCAGAGAGCACTAGAGGTTTTGGATAGCCTCTAGTGCCGGGGATCGCACACTGTGCTCAATGAATGCGACTGTGGCCGCATTAATTGAGAAGATCCCCGGGGCACTAGAGGCTAAATGGGGACAAGTCTCCCCATTCAAACCCTCTAGTGCTCTGTGATTGGCTGGGGAAAGGAAAATCCTGATGACATTTGAGCTGTCATCAGGGTTTACCTTTCCTCAGCCACTCACAGAGCACTAGAGGTAATGAATGGGGAAACTTGTCCCTATTTAACCTCTAGTGTCCGGGGATCCCACACTGACAGGAGGATTCCCATGACTGTGCAGCCGTGGGAATTATCGTGTCATTGTGGGATAACCTGTAAAAAAATAAAAGTTAGGTACACAAATCACACACATTCAATAAATTACTTTAACATTAATTTTTTTTAACACATTTTTTTTACACACGAATTTGCGCCGTTGAATCCCGTGGTTTTTGGGTCAGGTCTATCCGAATTCGAACAGCCATATTCAGCTCCAATATAAGGACAACCCGAATTTAAACACCAACACTAGCCCTGAAGAAACTCACATAAAAACAAGAAAGTAACAGCATTTGTGAAAAGAAGGGCCAATTTGAGAAGTGCGGTTTGTGTTATTTTCTGGGATCCACCACTGTAAGTTTACAAACCTCACCTTACTAAATCCATGCCCAACAGAGCCTCATGCTCTACAACAGGTTCCTTGGTCCAAACTGCTTCATTCCCAATACAGACCCCCATCTCATTAGCTCCCATCTC
The DNA here is from genome assembly GCF_032062135.1 of Pyxicephalus adspersus. Classification (NCBI taxonomy): domain Eukaryota; kingdom Metazoa; phylum Chordata; class Amphibia; order Anura; family Pyxicephalidae; genus Pyxicephalus; species Pyxicephalus adspersus. Next base: position 19,875,048 of record NC_092863.1, on the reverse strand, counting down.
AGCACCCCACAACCAGGCTGGACGACTCAGGATCACAGCTAGTGTCTTTGGAGCCTGCTCCACTTCTATGTAGGTGCACTATTTTCCACAGAAGAAACAGGTAAATTCATTTAAAAGATAATATTAAGAAGAAAACACATTTGAAAACTTAAGCAGATATTACAATCAATGAAAATTTAACATCAAAATTGTAAGTTTTGGTCCAGAAATAGGAACCTTAAAGTTGCAGATGAGCTGCTGCACTAACCATTTAATATTTAACCCATAGTGGAAGGACAGGGGGACAGCACGGATCCCTAAAAAATAATTGAAAGCAATATTTTTTATGGCAGGCTGTTAGAAAGTCTTCCACAAAGATAGCCCAGTACTAAACTCTCTTTGGTGGGCAGTGACTTAAATCTTCAATTTGTTTCACAATTACTGATGGGGTGCTTTGTGATGCTTATATATAGTAAAATATGACCTTATTATAATATTACATTATATTAAAATCATTTTATTTTTAATATTATTTAACGTTGATTACCATGCTGCCTGTCGTAGAGGTATGTATAAGCAAAAATTCCAAAACATACAACATTCCTGAAAATGTCTTTTGGAGAGCTTTACCATTTTCTTCACTTAATAATAAGCTTCACTTAACTTCTTCACTTAAGCAATAAGCATTTGACATAAGTTTAAACATTTCAAATGTTTGGAAACAGTTTGGCTTTAAACCTACCCAGTTCTTAGCAATTTGGCTAACATGAACAAATCTGAAATTATAATTGTTCTTACCAGGACTTTTGACCCTGGTGGATATGTAGCCGCAGGATAGTATACAACCTCCTGGACCTCCATATAAGGTCGATCTGAATTCTTTGCAAATATAACCACAGGTGAGCTTGAAGAGGGTGGAAGTGACACGAAACAGTCACATGAATTAGGGCACAATTGATGGGACATGGCACTGCAAAAAAGAAAAAAACTGCGTTAGATTGGATCATTTTTAACCAATAACCTTTCAGGACAACCCATGAGGGATAGTGGCTCATCCCACTAGGAACTGGGAACACATTACAGAATAATAACTGCTAAAGGGGCAATATCAGCAATACCAGGGATAGTGGTAGTTTATTGTTAAGTGCATCTAAAATATTTTTAATTTACATAGAAGCGTTGGTAAGGTAAAAATGTTTTTTTTGTGGTTTTTTTTTTAAGTGCAACACCCCACAGCAATGAAGACTTAATGGCAGAATCTCCCGGGACACCTACGTCAATGCATCCCAGGAGGCCCTGGTGCAGAAGGGGCATCTCTTCCCCCAATGTGAAAAAGATGTCAATCTCACGCATGTACAGTGAGATCAGCTCTTTTTTTTCCCCTTTACAGCAGTCGAGTCACCTGATCTCATACAGGTGATGGAGCAAGTAGAATGGAAGAAAAGGTAGAAAATGGCGGCGCCTGGAGCTTCCGGGACAAAGAGGAATCCCAGGATGACGCGGGACCGGATCACAAGAAGGACTGGCGCCATCGAAGGATCTGTCGGATTAAACATAAATATGATTTTTTTGTTTTTAGTTTACTTCCACTTTAAAGAGGAACTAAACTCAAAAAAGCAAAAAAAAAAAAAAAACACAAATCCTGCAGGGCAGTCTGAAGCCCCCGGGGATGTCCTGCATCGGGTCCCGCATCGTCCCAGCATTCATCCCAGGGACAATGCTCTGGGTGCCACCATCTTCTCTTCTTCTTCCTTTTCTTCATCGTAAGATGAATTTAGGATGAAAAAAAAAATTTGCCAATCTCACTGCTCATGCAAATTTTTATCTTTGCATAAAAAGGCTCCTTCTGCACATGCCTGAGATGCTGGAGCATGCACAGAATTAGCACCCAAGAGCCTCCCGGGATACCTGACGTAGGTATTCCGGGCGGCTTTGCGCTCCCATTCGTTTGTCCATTTGACAATTAGAGGGCGGTGCTGCACCTTTTTTTTTTTGGAAAAAGGGTGTTGCACTTAAAAAAAACCCAAACAGAATTTTTACTTTACATAAAAGGGTTGTCTACCCTTTTATGTAAAGTGAAAATTCTGAGTTTAGGTACGCTTTAAGGCTTTACATTTACATATACATTTACTCCAGCCAAAGTCTTGCTTGCCAAGTACTTTGCATATGTTTTTTAGCAACAGAGTCTCTTTAAAGTCTAATTATATCCAGAGCGTTTTATATTAGTTTTATATTGTGTAGGAAAGGGTTACAAGCTCAGATTGTTTTTGCTATGTGCGCAGATCAGTATAGCAAGAAGATTTGTTCAGACTAGAAGTTTTGATCTACTACATTTTTGCATTAGTTTAACACCTTGCACAGGTGGAAAGTGTCTCCAAAACAGGAAGCAAGGATCTTGACAAGGGGGCACAGACGGCAGGGTAAAACCTAAAATGGGCTAAAAAAAAAGAGATATAGTTTAAGGCTTTGTTCTATAAGAAAGTGTGTTGTCATGTGTTATAATAACACCACACATGTTGGGAATGAGACCTAACAATAAAAGATTTGAAGTTTATAAATAAAGAAAACTTCACAAATATTTTACCTGCTTGTTTGTCTTTCTGGTTGAAGTTCTGGCCTGCTGCAGGAAGTGAAGCCTGATTCTAAAGTACCAAGCTGAGTTTTGTGATTGAAAAGCAAACTCACACACACTATTTTAGATTTTTTTTTTTTGTGCTTTCTTATCTATACACTTACGTTGTTACCTGTGCTGTTCTGGGTCTTGCTCTGAATAAACGGTTTTCTTACTTATATATGGAGCACCTGGCTTGAGCTGTGCAGTCGTCAGTGAATGGTAAAGGCCACAAGCACCTGCTGCCCTCCAGTGGACACAACTGGGATTGTGTCACTTTTTTTCACCAGTGAGAAAATGCAATCACTTTTTCTACAATCTGATACTGGCTACATCAATGTATGGGAGAAAACTCAAAAACTGACACTTGTTACCAAAATGCAAATTCTTTAGCATTTCTTTATGCGTTTGTGTATTGCAAACATAGATAGGCTATTGTACTGCAAACACAGTAAAACACCACTGTACTTTGTGATGTACTGCATTGACTTCTGATTTACAATAGTTATTTATAAGAATGGCTAAGAATTTCAAGTTAACATCAAAAATGTCCATAAAAAGGCCTGTTAGGTCAGAAATCTGACCATGCTCCATCCTGTCCCTGGATTCACTAGCCTATGGAACATTTTATTCCTGATAATACAAGGAGTTCCTGGCTTTGCCCAGAAAGAAGAGAGGCAGAGTTATGAAATAACACATTTATTCAACATATTCCCCCCTGAGACTGATGCACTTGGTACAGCGTAGTTGCAACTTTTCTGAACCGTTCAAATAAAAGTTCTTTGGTTGGGACACCAGCTCTCAGCAGCACCTGTCCTCAAAACGTTGCCCCTTCAGGTGTTCCTTCAAATTCAGGAACAGATTATCGTCCGAAGGGTCAGGTGAGTAGAGGGGATGGTGGACCAATTGGAAACTCAGGGTGTTCAATTTGGCAGCCACAACATTGGACGTGTGCGCGGGTGCATTGTCCTGCAAAAAAAGGATCCCTTTGGTCAACTTTCCACGGTGTTTCGTCTTATTTGCCTCCTTCAGCTAGTCCAGGAGGTTAGCATAATACTATCCGGTGATACTAGAGCCCTGAGGTAGGTAGTCCACCAACAGAATACCATTTTTGTTCCAGAAAATGTACGCCATGACTTTTTTGGCCGATTTCTGGGTTCTGAACTTCTCCGGCCACGGGGACCTGCTGTGGCGCCATTCCTTTGACTATTCGTTGGTTTCAGGATCATAGATGTGGTGCCAAGTTTCATCCTCGGTCACTAACCTAGCCACAAAGTCCTGTGCACCTTCGTTCCTTCTTCTGATCACTGTTCAAACATTTCGGCACCCACTTCCCTGAAAGCTTGCGCATGTCTAGGATAGTGGTGATAACAAACCCAACACGCTCCCGTGGGATGTCAAGTATCTGGGCTATCTTCTTTGTGGATGTTCGACGGTCCTCAATAATCAGCTCATGGACAGCATCGCAGGTTGCTGGGTCAGTTGAGGTTGGGGGGCGCCCACCGCGGGGCTCATCTTCAATGAAAGATGCCCAGTCTTGAAACGAGATATCCAGGTTCTGACAGTGCTGTAGGAAGGACACTTCTCCCCCAGTGTTTATGACATCTCAGTGTGAATGTCCTTTGCTGACTTTCCCTGGAGAAACAAAAACTTCATGACGGCCCGTAACTCCAATGACGTGAAACTTGCTTGTGCCTCTGCCATCACAGCTTCTCACTAAAAGAAAAAACAGTTTTAAGAATCGCAAAGACCCGATATTTGCACAGTTACCTACTAAGATATTAGGCTGTCAAGTTTATGTCTTCATGTCGAGGCGATTATGACAGAATAGGTGCACAGAGGCCTGTCGGGATACCTTTGTCAAGCTGCTCCTTCTGCCTATGCCTAATCTCAGGCATGCACAGAAGGAGCCTTTTTTTTTAATGGGGAAAAAATGCCAATCTCACGCATGCACACTCTTTTTTTCCTCATCTATGTCACCTGATCTCGCTCCTGCGCAGTGCGAAATTGGGCGATGTACGAAGAAGGCCAAGGAAGATGGCAGCACCAGGCCCATGTAGGATATTGAGACGACGTGGGACCCGATTGAGGAAACCTCTGGATGGATCAACGGATTTGCAGGAATAGGTGAGTGTGCTTTTTTTATATTTTTGGTTTAGTTCCTTTTAAACATGATTGTTTAAAAAACCAACAGCTGGGCAACATTTAACAAAAGAGATTTTTATCTTAGGATGAACAAAAAACATATGGCTTTGTTAACTAATGCACAACTGACTTAGAAAGTGAACTCCAGCTGTTTCCAAAAAGCCAGGCAGGGAAAGAAAGACTAGTCACCAATATTGCTTGTGGTCACCCTACAGCTCATCATTCTGTTGTTTTTGGCTTATCCTGTTTTGCCTCTGTGTAAAGGTGGCCATCTTTGTGAAGGCAGATGTTTGCCTTCTCATGTCAGAGCCTCCAGCAAAGAGAACAGTGAGATATTTGGTAGTATGTGTAATACAAACATAAATTTCTTTTTTATAGTACGTATATTTTTTTAATAGTAGTAATAGTAGCTTTATTAAATTAGTTATTTTTGTTAACTTTTTTTACTGTAGGATTTTAAAGTAATGTTGTGGTAAGGCTGCTGTACCCCCAAAACCTTGTAACTATGTTTTTGTCCTGGGATTGTCTAGTAATTCTTTGCCTAGTAATTCTGCTTTTAAATGTGGGGGGTTACATACCTATTGCTTGTGTTGGGTTATAAATAGTGTGATCAGTAGATAAGTAAATAGGGCCACCCTCAATGAAGAACAGATTTTTGTGCAAAAGGACTTTGTTTTTACTGCTAGTAAGAGAGAGAACTACCAAATACGTAGTTAGTATCCCAGCCGAGCTAATGTTTGCTTTGTTTTTTTACCTTGTGCCCACTGACAACTATGTGCTGAAAAAAAGAACCCAGGCAGGAGCCTGAGCTTTGTTTCGAAAATTAAACGTGTGCCTGTTGTCACCACCAATCCCACAATTTGTATCTTACCTTAATTTTACCATCTATTTTGTGTAACTGCACAGTAGAATACCACTTTATGTATTAATAATTAATGTGACCATTTAAGATTATTATTTGCCCTCCTGGTTGGACCTAAAATATATGAATTGTTTAGGTAGGTTCTTATGCTGCCCCAATAGCTTTTTTCATTATTTGTATATTTAGAATGTTACCCTGTACTCCTTAGGATAAGTGCACATAAACAATATTTGTCATTGGAAAGGATCTTTCACGATCCTTTCCAATGACAAACGACTGCACGACGTCCAACGACATGAACGAGTGCTGTACATCACTTCCATTATGATAATTCATCGTTCATCTTCCGTGGATTGTCGTTCAGACAATGGACGACAGGCACTGTACACACTCAAGATTCTCATCCGATATCAGCCCTGAGCCGATTATGGGACGAGAACCATTGCATGTGTGTACGTAGCCTTACTGTTTGTGTGTTAGTACAGTCTTATGTAACAGGTTTTAAGAAAGTCAGGAAGCTTTAGATTTGATTGTTTTTTTTTTACTTAAAAGAATAAAAAATCAAAAAAACATCCAGCCTGGAATAAACTACATTGGATTCTACTTCTTAGATCTCTTGGCAAGTTCACATTACAAAGATCTTGTGGGTAAGCAAGTTTCCACAGTGTGCAGGTAGACTGGGTATCAAAAGTATATATTTAGGAGAGATCTGGGGGGGGGGGGGCTGTGCTAGTGTGGAGCGTGGGGTAGGAGGGGATTAGGAATAGGATGAGTTAAAAGGGGCTAGACGTAGGTGAGAGGCCCTCTTTTGGAAGAAAAAGTTTCCCGCACACCCACCCCTTTTATAGTTATAAAATATAATTTGAAAGTGTGGGTAATTTTAACGGTTGGGGTCTTGGAAGGCAAAGATCCAGTGCATTGGTATAATAGTGGAATTTGGCAGGGGGGGGATCCTCTTTGGTGGGGTCTCCCCCTTTATGGTGAACGGATGATTATGACTCCTGGGGCAGTGCTAGACGGCTAGGGGCCAAGGCGGAGATGTTGGAAGAATTAATGTCCTGTTGGGTGAAGATTTTGCCTTCTGAGACCTGCAGCCTGGTTGTTTGGGTGTATACCCGGGAGTATGGAGCTTTATAACATTATGGATATTGTTGTTATGGTTAGGTATTAATAAAAGGGAGAAATTAGGTTGTTGGTTAAATAGGTTATACTCAATGTAATATGTTTGCTTTATATAATCCCGGTTAGGTAATATTATTAATAATGGTGTGTTATGTTATGTTAATGTAGGCTTACATATCAAAAGTGTAAATGTATTTATTTATTTGTCATTTATTTATTATTGGATATTTGTTAATTACTTGAATGGTTCATTTATTTAATGGTGTTTAAATAAACGGCTGCTTGCCAGCCAATTTAAATCCAAGATTGGTGTCTGGGTATTTAATGGTGGGGGAGTGGTTGGTAAGCAGGTGGTGGTCGGGGGAGGCGGAGGTTTCAATGGTGGTGGTGATGAATGGGTTAGAAAGTCCGAGCTACCCTCGTCATGATGCATGCCACATTAGTAGCAAGTAGGTCATCAGTTTTTTTAATATACCGGAGAGAGAGAAATGATAGGAAACAAAAAAAAAAAAGGAAATGCATTGTAGATATAACTATATTCCCAGAGTCTCTGGACTAGTGTGAAAGACTGGTCATATGGCTTGTCTCATGGTGTGGTATCATCAGATGTTAAGCGCTCTGTAGTCCTGTCTGCCCATCCCAGAATCACATCAGCAGAGACCACAAATCCCACAGGAGACGCTGATTCATGAATTATACAAAGTGTTCAGGACGCCTACTGAGATGACTGAGACTTAGGCTCCTATACCCCTCCTTGTGTCTGCCCCTAAATAAAAACACACAACAAGATTTACAAAGTTTTTTATTCCTGCTGCCATCAACATTTTGTTGTTTTATTAACACCAGAAGAGTAATCATCTAGATGACTCCAGCACAGAGGAGACACACCTCTCAGGGAATGCTATTCTCCAAAACACAAGTTTAATTAGGTGCAAGAAATGATAATGATGGGCAAGGTTCAGTAACGTATACAACATAGCTAGATTTTAGATTACAGTAGTCATCACTTACAAAAGTTCCACGAAGAGTTACATAGAAGAATAAAAGGAGATAACTATAGCACTGTAGGTTACACTTTCATCTAGGTCACCAGTCAGTAGTCTGTCAGGGCCATTGTCAAACTTTGGATATGCGTCAGTGGCATTAGTTTGACATCAGTTTTACAAACTTCTACAATCATTCAGAAATAATAGCCTTAGGGACAGCCTGTCACTTATTCTCTTACAGTTGCACACTAGTCACACATTTCAGGTCCCACTTATTGAGTACGAAATTATTGACCATTACTGTTTATTGAATGTTAAACTGAACACCCACTGTTGGAAAGTTCTAGCAGGGGGCACCTGGGAGTAAGAGCAAACTACAGTGTACTACACTTACATCCAGTAATGCTTTTATTTGATCATTTCCCAGCACTCTTTTATACACTATGACAGGGGTGCCCAACAAGTGGATCACGATCTACCGGTAGATCGCAAAGGCAACGCTAGTAGATTGAGGAGCCCTGCTTTTTTAAAAAAAACTCTACCGCACACGGGAGGTATTAAGTCCAAATTTTTATTGTTGGTAGATCATTTTGACTTTTATCATTTTAAACGTAGCTCGCAAGCCAAAAAGGTGTGGGCACTCGTGCACTATGACATGGAATTTATGCAGGCACAGTACGGATATTACACAAATACTGTCATGCAGACATCATGGATCTGGAGGAGAAAAACCTGATCTGGAGTTATTTTTACACTTTTATGGGGGACATACGAAACTAGTTAACTTATTAATAGTTGATGCAATTATTTCACTTTGCAGATTGACAGTACTTCCTTTTAATTAGTATACCTAAATGATCTTACATAGAGTTCAATATAGATACTGCCAATAGTCCCGGAAGAAAAGTTAATAACTACAGCAGTGGTAGGTCATTGGTGGTCACTAGCAACAGGTTACAAATTACACACCAACAGCTTTTAACTGTCACTTCTTTAGTCCATGGTCAAATTTTAGTGAAACTACGACAAAATTATCCTACAGACTGTCATTAGTATAACCCCTTAATTTGTTTGTTTCTCCGAGTCCGTAGGTAACAGCTTTGTTACCTGTTGATCCTGGCAGTAAATCTAGAAATCATATAATTCATTCTACAGGCCAAACTGTCCAGCTGTGGTAGTTTGTGTGATTGGGACAAACCATATAACACTGATGGTGTTTCCCAATTATATTCAGTTCAAAACAAATGTAACTTTTCTTTTCTGTTTGGTAGGGGTCTTAGTATTATTACTATTGTTAGTCGAATATCTCACTATTCGATTCAACAGCTATTTGATCGAATAGGGAGATATTGTTCAGGTGATCGAATGCCGAATTTGAACACCATTAAAGTCAATAGTGGGAGAATTTTGGTTATTTTTAGGGACTGTGAAGAACTGAAAGAGCAATCAGGGGAGTGGAGCTGACAGCTCCGCTCCCCTGATTGCTCTTGCAGCCCTTTACTAGTTGTATGTGTTCTTTGATAGAATTTCTCTATCCAAGAACACAGGGAGTCCTGTGTTCCTGGATAGAGAAACACTATCCAGGAATAGGGATAGTGCTCCCTGATTGGGTAAGGAAAGCATTCCTCAGCCAATCAGAGAGCACTAGAGGTTTCGAATGGGGAGACTTGTCCCCATTTAACCTCTAGTGCTGGGGATCGAACACTGTTCTCAATGAATGGGTCTGGCCACGGCCGCATTCTTTGAGAAGATCCCCAGCACTAGAGGCTAAATGGGGACAAGTCTCCCCATTCATTCACCTCTAGTGCTCTGTGATTGGCTGCGGAAAAGAAAAAAACCTGATAACACTTGAGCTGTCATCAGGGTTTACCTTTCCTCAGCCAATCACAGAGCACTAGAGGTGAAGAATAGGGAAACTTGTCCCCATTTAACCTCTAGTGCCCGGGTATCCAACACTGACAGGAGGATTCCCATGGCTGTGCAGCCGTGGGAATTATCCTGTCATTGTGGGATAACCTGTAAAAAAATAAAAGTTAGTAAAACAAATCACACACATTCAATAAATTATTTTAACATTCATTTTTTTTTTTTTTTTACACATGAATTTGCACCATCGAATCCTGTGAGTTTTCGGGTCGGGTCTATCCAAATTCGAACAGCCATATTCGGGTCGAATATAAAGACAACCCGAATTCGAACAATAACACTAATTATTACTGTGGGAAAGTTTTCTCTTCTTTCCTGCTGTGTCAGTGAAGTGGTAGAAAAAATCCCCTACCATATGACACACAAAAAATTTCTAACTCCACTTTAAACTAAGTAAACAAAAAAAAAAGTTCTGGAGTTCCATTTATGCCTGCATGAATGAAAAGATACCAGCATTAAAGAAAATAATCCGCTGCAACTACATTCTTTTTAATGTGCTCAAACACGATTGTTATACCGAATACAGACAGTTTATGGTATGACAACCATTAAAAATAAAAAAACTTACTTATTAGTCGATAAAAGACATGAATTAGAGTTTTTAAATACTATGTTCACCCTAAGCTATTTCTGTTTTGGGAGGTTGCTAATTTTGTTTTACTATTTTAGTACTCTATTAATATCTCATTTTACCTCCTATTATTGACAGTGATTGTGAAGTTAATAAAAAGCAGGCATTACAGATTTTCTGCAGATTTACCAAAAAACCTAAAACAGCCCGTTACATCTTTGTGCCAGATTTGCATTACCATGCAGCAATTAAACACAATGTGCCCTTTAAAGCAAAGCAAAACCCATTTTATGACCCCTTCCAACAAAAAAAAAACAACAACAATAATGCAAATAATCACACTTGAGACAAAAAATTGCAAATGTAACCATATAGAACATCATGACAGTCAGGTAAATAGCATTTTTTTAAGTAGAGGCAGCTACCAGAATGGAAAAATGTATGTGCTCAAATCCAAGTAGTAGTATGTGTGTGTGTATATATATATATATATATATATATATATATATATATATATATATATATTTA
>NC_092863.1:19785188-19864259 GCF_032062135.1 Pyxicephalus adspersus | reverse complement strand
ATAGATAGATGCCCTGCTGTACACCCTTACATATTTCTGGCAAACTTTTGGATACAAAAAAGGAATTTTTGGTTTGCATATATTTCAATACATGTTCAAGCTGGCCAACTTTGTCAAAATATTCCTGTCTGACCAGTCACTACTCTTTTATGCAAAATGCTATGCTACAAATGTACAATGGGTAAATCCAGAATTTTCCTATCATGTTAAAACAGGTTTCCTTTTGCATAAGCACAGCACAATAATTTAAGAAATGTATTATTAGCTTCCAGCTGATACTACTATCATCCATTACCCCCCTTTTGATGAGCCATATTTTAGTACTCAATGAATGATTTATAGTAGGGTACAAGAATGCACAGTGCATAAAGCAGTGGCTACATTATGAGGCTGGGGGAGTTGTGGCACCTACAGATACTACTCATTAATGCAATGTGTGTAATGCTATATAACATTTTCAGAACCTATATGTATTGAAGAGGAGTTGGCTAGAGATTGCAGACATTTTACAGGTGCTGTTAGGGACTGGAAACATGATGCAGGAGACAGTCAGAGACTGCGGATTTTGCCAGACAGCTTGAGATCAATACAGATCATTTGCAAATCAAAACCTACTTTCTCTACTGGACCCACAGAAAGGACTAAAGGACCACAGGTTGGATATAGAGGCATTGAAGGTCAGGGTGAATGTGAATACATTATTATACTACACTGAAATTTCAATATGCATTCATTCACCTCTAATAAAAAACAAACCAATACAAACAATAGGGAAGCTTTCATTTATATAAGCACTGGGAAATAAAAAGATGTAATAGGACAGGCTGCAAAAAAAGCAGCTTTTTTTTTTTTTTTTGTTATAACTATATAATTCCATTTGGCATTTAGGTGCTCTAGCAGCTGCAATTAGCACCAATGATAATTAAGCAACTATAGTTGCATTACAGAAAGCTTGGGTTTTTTAGAAACTGATCCCTTAAGCAGCAGTCATGGGGTTAACACAGCACCCTACAGGTCCCCTGGGTGCAGCCAGTGCATTACTGGGTGTGGATCAGTTCTCTGCCCATATCCCTCCACACCCTGTTTTATAGACACATTTCCCCCATAACTTCAGGTGAGCCTGTAAGCGGGAGTGGCAGCCCCTCACTCACACCTTAGCAATAAAGATCAGTAGGAATTGAAAAAGTTAAATGATACATTCCTTTTTTTTTTTTTTTTTTTTTAAAGCTGTTATTCCGATTTGCACAAAAAGGTAAAAATCCATTGTGAAGCAAAACACATTTTGGTGTCTCTAGAAAAACATTTTGAACACTGCCTATCAAAGTAGCAAAGTGTTAAAACAAAATCCTGAAAAGTCTAGAAATAAGTAAGTATATAAGTAGAGTAAGCTGTGGAGTTTTTTTTTTCCATAACTTTAACAAATAGCATAGTAGTTGGGAAAAGGTCACATTTTGCTTGCTGCCATGTGAGCAGTGCAGTGGACGGATATCTACAGGATGCAGCGTTTTCCTGCCTACAATTTTGACAAATTTGGAAATAGTTTTTTACAAACTTTAAAATTTAATTTCTGTAATGCAGATTTTGTTTACCAGTCTGTGGAGAGGAAAAGGGCACATAACGATACATTTTCAGATTTGCTGGTGGCAAACTTTTATAGAAGTGGCTAAAAAACTTTAACCTATGCCTTTCTTAGTAAGGCAGCATTTATCCTATTCTTCATGGAATTTGGGTAGTTCAAACCAATTTTGTCATAATTCTAAATTTGAAAAATCCCAAATATCCTTTTTTTTTAATTTTGCTAAAAAAGAAACCATTTAGGTCTTGGCAGAAAGGAATTCAATTTAAAATATTGAAATGTGTTTTAGCTTTGTTATGTAAATTAAAGACCATCCAAGAGTGAACTTGAGCATGGCAAATTTTAACAGCAGTGGACAGAACATCTGTCCTATGTGACAAATGTGCTTGCACACTGCACTGCGTCTCATTACCACACCTATGTATTTAGTATTTGTGAAAGTCAATTGTGTGACCTTATGAAACCCAAGGTAGGAAGAACAAGAAGGAGGAAGCAGGACTTATCATGGGAAGAAGGTGGCGAGCAATTGTAAGACCACAATCTGGTAAAAGGAAACTAAAAAAGTTTAAGAAAGGATCAATTTAAAAAGGTCATACTTTTTTACACTAATTAACATGATTGCATTTAAATTAGCCTTGTTCAGTTTAGGGTGCTGTCATTTTGAATAATACATCAGTTGCACTATGCACACTGGTGATAATCTGCTGCAGTCCGGTGCATGTGGAGTGCAATACTATTTAGTTGGATGATCCCAACACTGACAGTAGCTAAGACTGTAAACCCATGCATGATTGGTGCAACATTGCGGCAAATAGCTTGTTGTTAAATCTAAATGTTACTGTTCTCAAAGTGCACTTTTGCTCTCGTTCTAAGTGCTGTGAAATTTGTATAGGACAGCGAAACGCGTATTTTAGTGGTGAAAGAGGGGAGCTCCACTAAGGTTGGCATCACTTATCATCTTACACTGTCAAAAGTGTTGAATGCTTTTTTTTTTTTTTGATCATTGATTTCAAGATATACAGATAGCAGCGTAATAAATATACAGGTCTGCTGGTGTTCAGGCAATCAGTAAAGGTAAATAATAGAGTAGTTAGGAAACAAAAATCTCTTTAAAGGCATGTTTTTTTCAAGCAGTACTGCATGGATTTACTGCACCAGACCACTTGAAAAAAAAGTTAATATTGGAACAAATGAGCCCATTTTTTTCCCCAGTAGCATTACAGATAGTGTCCAAGAGTAGTTTGCTCTTGCAGCCGCCCCATAGACTTGAGTTTGAACCACCAGTCACAGCTTTTGCAAGAGCCTAAGTTATTAAAAAGTGGTTTTGAGTAAAAAAATAAAAAGTACCACTTTGTGCTAGGATTTTCAACCAACCGCACAATCATTTGGAAAAGCCTATCAGTTACTGGTCATTACCATTCTTGGGTGCCAAGCAGGTGCCAGTGGTTGTCCAAGAGTGTAAAGTTCTTTTACTGCTAATCCTAACATACCAGTGTTGGTGCTAAACCAATTGGCAGCCCTAAAAACATTTTACATATCCACAACATACTCATACATGACAATAACTATGCAAATACAATTCTAATCCATTTAAAACAAAACAAATAAACATAATAAATAAAAATTATTTCAATTTAATAGGTTAGTAAGAACACAAAAATGAACTATACAAGTCTTCATGACTGCTTTTCTATTGTATATAGCATGGCATGTTGTACTAACCCCACACACACCTTTCTTGGCTAGGACATAACAGAAATATGTTTTGGGAAGCGGTCCTTCATCAGATCAGCTGGGAAAGTGCAATGCCATGCACATTTCTGTTATGCTGTAACTTTGCAATTAATGAAAAAAATGGTTGAACATTTTGTTTTCAGGTATGCTTTCTTCATTTTGAATCTCAGTAAAGATTTTGAGCCAAGACCAGCAAGAAATTCAATGGAAGAGAGCTTGACTACATTCTAAACCTAAAGACAAGAAAACATAATTGTACACAGATTAGGCATTTTTGAAACATCTCAAGCTTTGAGTTCAGCTGCTAGGATGCCAAAGAAACTGAACAGATCTTTGATTCATTTGACAGCAGTCAACAAAACATCGCTTACAGGCAGACATAGCTTTTTATTGCTTTTTATTCTCCTTTTCCACAATCCATTGTCCAATATTTTTTATAGTACTCAGTCAGACATTTCTGCATTTACTGGCCCATCTTCCAATTTCTTGCTCTACAATTGTCTATCTATAAATAAATTAATACATAAAATAATCTTCAATCTAAACTTCACTAATCACGGCCTACTGAGCAGGGCAAGTAAATGTGATTTTTTTATTTGGACCGGTCACAAATTGTTTACAGGAATGCAGGTTCATTACAGTATGCAATTTAAAGCAGGCGTAATAAATATTCGCTTTTTATTGCTGTATTAATGTGTGTGTTGGAGTGCCACAGTTATTGGCAGTGCTCTGCAATACATATATACCCGCATGGTTCAATGTTTAAGGATAACAAGTAAAACAGGCTTTTCATGACTCAAATTTTTTTTAACTGGTTAAGCGGTCCTTGAAGATTGAAGCTGCGCACCACCAACCTAGTCCGCCCTAATGTTTCTTGAATGTGTTGGATAAAGTTGCAAAGGTGAAAAGCGATCTCCTATTAAAGGACTTCAAGAATGGCTACTACTGCTCTCATCCGGTTCTCTCTTGGTCTTGCCAGCTGTCTCTGAGGTTCCCCTGGTTTCACCTTCATGGGTCTTCATGTGCTTGGTCAGATGATCACTTCGCATAAAGACACGGCTACAGGAAGGACAAGGATATTTTTTTGCACCAGTATGGGTTTGAAGATGCCTTTGTAGCTCATCACTCCTAGTAAATCTCTTCCCACAGAACAGCCAGTTGCAGACAAAGGGGCGATCTCCACTATGCCAGCGTAAGTGTGCCTTCAGATGGGATGTCTTGGCATATGCCTTTCCACAGCCAGGTATGTGGCAGTTATGCATAATTTTACGCTTAGCTATATCACTACTTGAGCCAACTCGTTCTGCTTCTTGGCAGTTGGGGCAACGGCAAGCAGCTTGTGCAGCACTGCGTGGCATTGCTCGTCTGGCACCCTTTGGACGAGGAGAAGAATCTGAACTTGGATCAGAAGCATGAGGTTCCATTGTTGAATCCAATGTTCCCATAAGATGAGGTGCAGGAGTCAACATATGTGTAGGGGGAATGCACAGATCAGAGCCATATCCTCCTATGGAGGCTTGGTGGGGTGAAGGAGTTGTAAAGCCTCCTGAACCAGGTTGCATTTCCATCCAGCTGGATCCAGCATGAAGATCCCACCATGAAGGAACTCCCCTCTCCTCCCCAGGGGCCCCAGGAACCCCAGGAGCTGGAGGTCTCATCCAAGACTCATATGGATGAGACATCTCAAGTTGTGGGTGCAAAAATTTAGTGAATGATGTGGTTTCTGAGGAATCCCGTCCAGCAAAAGTTTGATATGGTAACCGCACAGAGGACAATGGTGTATAACGCTCCTCAGAAGAATAGGGCGAGTCTTGAGCAGTGTCCTGGTGAGGAGGAAGTCCAGAATCAGACTCTGAAGGAATAGTATATGTTTTTAGGGAAAGTTCAGAGGTGGATGGAGATCCAGGAGCCTCCGATGGTTGGTTTCCCAGAGAGCTGCATACAGCAGTCAGCATTGCAGAGAGAGTTGTGCAGACAAGGGTTCTCTGTAAAAAAAATAGGAACATAGTTAGAAATAAAGAAAATGTAAAAAAAAATCTGCATGTTTTATTCACCACCTAGCATGTAACTATTTTGTTTTATCACTTTGTATTTGTTTTATCACTTTTTACATTTGTCTTTGTTATGTAGAAGCTATCATTTTCTCTGTTGTCTCGAATTCCCATCTTTGTTCCCATATTAAGGTAACATGGAAGGCAGTGCTTATGATGCTTTTTGTTAGTGTATGTACATTTTATGTAAGGGACCCCATTATTATTATTATTCAACAGGATTTTTTATAGCGCCAACATATTACGCAGCGCTGTACATTAAATAGGGGTTGCAAATGACAAACGAATACAGACAGTGACACTGGAGGAGAGGACCCTGCCCCGAAGAGCTTACAATCTAGTAGGTGGGGGAATTAATAAACAATAGGAGGGGAGATATGTAGTGGTGGGAAGAAGTGATGGTTTCAAAGGACAGAAGAAAATGGGTAGGCAACTTTGAAAAAATGGGTTTTGAGTGCTCTTTTAAATGAGCAGAAAGTAAGAGCAAGCTGACAAGGACGGAGACGACTGTTCCAGAGAATTGGGGCTGCTCTAAAAAAGTCTTTTAGTCATGTGTGTGATTAGGTTATGAATGAGGAAGTCAGTTGTCGGTCAGCGGAGGAGCGGAGAGAGCGGCTGGGGGAGTATTTTTTTACCAGGTCAGAAAGGTAAGTGGGACAAGAGCTGTGGAGGAATTCTTAAGACATAGTCACTAAGGGACAGAAAGTGTGTCTGCAGGATTCCGAGGCAAAAAAAAAAGGGAAACTAATGTAATCACATCCAAATACTCTCAAGCTGCAATATACGTTTTTGGTGTTTGGATACATTACACAAGGTTGCATGTACTTGGTTTGTTTCCAAACTCAGGTGTCATCATATTAAAATCACAGACTTAACTCGTTTCTTGTCCCACGTAGGTCCATTTTATGCACACTGATCTAGTTTGGTGAGGGGTAATTTCCTCCTTGCTTGGAAACTTAAAGGTTAATCATCCTCTTAATTTATTCCCTAGCATTTGACTTAGATATCTGATGGGCGTGGAAAAAAACAAAATAAAACAACTAAAGAAAGGGAGAGGCATGCAGCTCTGTCACAACAAAACATTTCCCAAGAAAAAGGAACTTTTGTTTTAAGTAGAAATATTAATTAAGCTGACCTTGATTTGCCACATCTGATTCATTAGAAAATTTGCTCCTGCCCTCGATTTTGTTCACTGCAATTCTCATGTTCCTGCTCTGGTCTTGTATATTAAAACTCTCTATCCCATTGTTCAGTAAAGCAGTTTACACCACAATCTTACCCTCAACCTCCACATTTAAATGCTAACTTGGGCCCTTCGTGCTCTTGAAATTTTACGTTCCTCCAATAGTGCATCGTGCAGCAGAATCATAAATCTACTTCCGGCAATTTTCAGTTTGTCCAACCCATTTTTGGTAATTGAAACACTGCACGCATACGTACAAGATTGTTTCAAAACATCTGATCAATAACTGATTGGAACCAAAATAATCAGTAATTCTCTTTTTATATTTTCCTGGTTATTTACCAAACATTTACAGCAAAGGATTAATCAGTACTTTTTAATCAGATACAATCATTTATTAAATTGGAAATTCAAATTCCTATTCCTATTTACTTTTCTTGCCCCCAACTGACCCAATGACATTTCCACTTTAGGTTCTCTAAACTGTATTTGTATGGGCACCTGAATTTTTCCCATTTGGTTTCGAATGCCTTATGGCCTGTAGGGACTTCCTTCGATGGGGAATATGCTGCCATAAAATTCAGACTTTCTAAATATTCTGTTGCCATCATTGGGGAACCAATACTTCCAGGCTGTAAACTGCCAGACTGACAGCCCACGTCACCCACTCTGATTAGATGTTTTTAAACATACAGCGGAAATGTAAATATAGTTTATCTTTCATCCTAAATATCCAAGGAGCCAGCAGCTGTAATAAAGGGCTGCAGAATGCAAATTACAGTAATTATTGTCTGAGCTTCAACTAGATGTGGAGGCTGACAGAGACCCCAAGGATATTAGGGTCAGAAAGTCTAGGGAACAGAGAATTAACTTGTGCACTACCAGAAATGTTTGTATGTGTCACCTATCTCATATATACACATACTGTATATTGTAGAATATATATATATATATATATATACATATGCACATATGCATACCTCCAAATACATTTCTTTTCTTAACAGAATGTTAAGCTAAGGAACATGTAATTATCACAGTCCATTTAAACACATTTAGAAGGTATAGAAAAAAGGAGGTTCAGAAACCTATACCATGCAGTTATCTTTTCAAAAGGAAACTATATTATTTTATTAATTTTACATTACAAGAAGTAATACATGGTGTTTCTAAGCTACAGCATATACAGTGCATTGTATATTGATAGATTCTAAAGACTCAGTTGCACTGGGGTAAGGGGTCAAAACAGAACAATACAAAAAGCATTTATACTGATTTAGAATGAAAAAAAAAGATTTTTTGATAATAATTTCCTTTTCAACTTTACAGATGTCACAATATGCATAAAAGCATGTTCATATCAAGAAAAGCATTTATGACACCGATATTATTAATGTATATATTATATATGTGCCAATGAATAGGCTTTGTAAAGGGTATAAATGGATAAAGGATTAATATTTTAATGGTGCCGGCCTACCCACGCTGGTGCATGAACAAAAAGCTAGACAGAGGTGTCTCTGTATATGAGCTCATACTATTCTGAAAAGTTATCATCAAGTATACACTTTACCTGCAAATCTCAAGTATAAACAAAATAAATATAGTAAAATGCTATTTACATTAATTTAATTATTTACAGAATTACAGGGATGTGGTGCTCAGAGCAACCAAAATTTCATTTGTGAATGATTTGACACACATTACTAATAATAAATAACTAAAAAAGTATATAAAATTGTAATTATATAAAACTTTGTAAACTAAAGAAAGTCAGACAGAAGTTCCAAAAGACGTCTTGGAGCTATGAATATTTCTTCAACTACATGGAAAAAACTGAAAAGTGTGGCATTTAAAATGATAGTAACTAATTTTGTGGGAGTGTCAGGATGTGAAAGGAATGCGATCTGAATTCCACACTTGATATATTTTTACTTTATTAATGCAGACCTTAATGAAAGGATGGAACTGTCTACTATTTATCTGTCAGGGGTAGCCTTCCTCTGCAATTTACTGCATTCTTATACAAGTACTGGATAGAAGTAAAAATGTTTATTTTGCAAGATTGAACAATAAGACACACATAAGAACATCCTAATGTAGAAATGAGTGCATCTACAGACATGAAAAATGTGTAACATATGTCCAGACTTGGGATCCCTTTGACAAATTTAATGGAGTAGCCAGGACACCTCTTTACCATGAATTTTCCACCTAATTGGATTGTCCCCCTCACTCCATAGAAAGCCATTCTCAATCCATACAAAGCACAAGTTAGCTCATCCGTTTTTCCTCTTAGCTAAGCATCCCTTTGCCTCTCATTCCTCCATTATCCTTTACCCCCCATCAGTCAAACAGATATTCTTTCTACCATCTCCGTACAACCCAAGTATTTACAGTAAAATTACACTGGGTCTTCTTTTAATTGCCATCTCTCCCTGTTTGAAAATGTTCTTTGCTTTGGAGATTTGACCCAATTTCCTATTTAGATAAAGGGACGTAAAGGGAAGATAGACTGTCATGGATGAACATGGGTGATCCAGTAAACCCGGAATGGGTCTGATCTAGGGTTTAAAACATTTATAATAATTTTAGGAAATCCTGCTTGATCACCCAGATTCACCCATGATAGTCTACTTTCTCCAGTCTTGGGCAGTTTTATTAAATCAGGCTCAAAGTGTAGGAAGATCTCTGCACAAGTCCTCAGAGAGCAATAACAGGGATTCCACTCAATACCAAACAAAAGAAAATGTTTTGGATACAGTAGCAGCTTAATATTTGTTATTTTGTGTGTTAATAATCTTACAGCATGATATGGTGTGTAATGATTATTTATTTTTAGGCAGATGAATGCTGCTAAATGCCTTCTTGCTTTTTACAAAACACATTGGAACTAGGACTCAGTCTCTCGGTATCAAAAATCAATGGATTACTCGGTGTCATAAACACTTCTAATTCTTGAGTTCAACAGTAAACTTAAAGCCAAATGATCCTGGCGCCCAAAAAATGTATCTTGCACCTAGAGAATTTTTGTAATTTATTAAATAGAAATATAGCATTGATTTTACTTTGTTTTAATATCAAACATTAGATCATTTCAAATTTGACATTGTGGAAGACAGACAGGCTGGATATTTTTTGAAAAAGGGATTTTTTTAGTAACACACGCATTTATATTTTTTTCTATGCCTGTCATTCCTAAGTGGAAGAGTTACCCATGCACCATGGCTAAATATTGATGTGGATTTTGGACTAGTAGGGATACTAGTCCAAAATCTACATTACTATTTCCAGTCTATTTATCAGGATATTGTATACTAACATATCTGACAATATTTTTATGTTACTGTAGGCTCAAAACTACATGCACTTTTTAGTTTGCATGGAACACGGAAAGACCCTATTGGTGAGAATTTCCTTGATTTTGCATGTCAAAGATGCATTACATAAATCTAGATAAATCCCCCATCTGACTGTTACCAAATATTGTTCTACTGACACTGTAAGACTTTTCAAAATTCCCTTGGCTTGTGTCCTGAATAGTGACCATAATAAATAGGTCCCCACCAGAATAATTACTACAACAGAATATAGCAGTGGCATAGAGAACTGAAGAACTTTTGTTATAGACTTTAAAGAAACTTAAAATGAAGTATATACTAAAAGTTAGCAATTATTTTAAACGTTATGGAGCACAAGGCTGCCATTCAGGGGTCAAAGTGGACAGGATGACTGCTGTATCTGACAATTATCAAAAGACTGTCTCTGCATTTGTCAGATTTCTAGATGGTCAAAAAAAGTGGGGAGGGGGCGATTGAAATTTTGCTTATTGAATAAATGTTTGGGGTTTGAATAAAGGCTAGACAAATTTAAAAAGTAGGATTGATTACGCATCCGTGCAGGAAATTCATGAGAAATAGCCATGAAACTGTATCAAACACTTTTTTTTATCATTTATTAAAATTATATTTAGATAAAATTATTCTGGTTTTGGCGAAATGCGTAAGGTGTATTACTAAAAAATTGTTGAATATGTTCTCCAGCTTGGTGCCGTGGCAAGAAAATCCACATGTTCCTTACCAGTGCAACCATGCCCTGCAAGGCTGTTAAGATTTTTGACATATGAATTTTGACATGCAAGTTCATTAGTTGGCTCAGGATGTGTGGTCTGTACTACATTTTGAAAAAAAAAAAGTACTACTATTATTCTACGAAACATTTATAATAGTTTAATTCATAATAAACTCCCGCCAGCACACGCGTCTTATATAAAGTGTATATCTATATATACACAACGACAGAATACAAATATTAAGTCTTCAATAGAGTAACTGTATTTCTGAGGGTTCTGATACTCTATAGCTGTGATAGGTGTTTCTAAGATTATGGCTTCAGATCGAAGTTAGTAGGTGCATAAAATGAAACCTTAAAAATAGTAACAGCAAACCACAAAAGACCCTGCACTTATTTTACTCATTTATGTGGTCCTATAAAAGTGTGAGTCTAGGAAAAAAATATTTTCTCAAATTAATTGAGGACTATCCAAGGTACCTGTTGCAACCTGTTGGAACCTATTACACAACAAAGATAAAATCCAAGATAAATCTGAACACTATCTTGCCCAATCAACATCAAAATGCAAAGAAAAAGCAAAAGAAGCTGGGCACAGCAATATGGGGCATGGTCCAGCTGTATGTGTTTTTTAAAAAAACTGTATGTGGTATTGCAGAACAAGTCAAATTTTACAGAATCTTAAATTTGGTTGGGGAATTTTTGTGCTTAGCATTCAGCACTTCATTATAATATAGTTGTATTACATTTTTTTAGTTAGTTTTATTGGGGTCACATGCTTTGACCAGCAGATGCTCGCCAATTTCTATTAAACTCCTATTAGGAATTTTGAGACCACAGATGATAAAGAGAACTGCATGACATTATTATTCAGGGATAATATAAATAAGATAAATGTGGCCCTAACCAGTGTATTTTTTTGATCTATGTGGATGGGGGTATGGTGTATGTGAGTGATGCAGCAGGTAGCTTAGGTGCAAACTGTTCTTGCACCTAATTTTCCTTTTATACTGCAAATACCCTTACATAATAACCCTTTTGACTATGTTAAAAAAGGTCCTACCACCATACTATAAAAAACAATATAACCCCCAAAATAAATGAAAACACTAAAAAAAGGTCTACTTCATAAAAAACCTACCCCAAAAATAAAGGCCGTGCTAGCATATGAACATTTTTACAATAGGTAAGTCCTAAAGCATTAAAATAAATTGCTGTGGATAAAAGAGCTGGTCTAAGTGACAGGTTTATTATTTATTATTATTATTTATTATTATTATATTTGTCCAAAAGCCTAGTGGTCAGATTTAAAGTACAGTTTACTTACCAATTCTAATCTTTCCCTTTCCCAGCAGCACTCAGAAGTTCCCTTAAACTCATTGTAGAAGTGAACTCAAACTTTAATCCCTAGGTTTTTTAACTATTAATAATGAATTATAAAAGAAATAAAGGGGATGCCTAGTTTACTCCAATGTATGTGGTTTGAACACAGAGAGGCATATTACTTTTAAAAAAAATAAATTTAGAGACTTTTACACATATTAGAGTGGTAGAGAAGCCATTATAAAGGTCGCAGGATTTTAATCTAAGGTGGATTTTACCCTAGGAAAAGAGTTATTCTGGAATCAGGCCCAACACTGTATTAGTATTCACCCTAAAAAAAGGCCTTTTGAGAAGTCAGGTCTTAGACTGCAGATGTACCTCTTACCCCATGGACAATATCTCTTTAGAAATCCAAGCATAATATACCAGTGCCCCCCCAGGACAGGACCTCTTCAGAACACTGCTATAGTACCACTACTCTAGGGGCATTGTTATAAAGCAGTAAATTTGACATTTATCAAACATTCACTGCAGGTGACTCTTTAGGGTATATGTATTTTACATAAGCCCCCCCCACCTTATGTTTTATAGTAGTTTGCTACTGTAACCTCTAAACAAAACCAACACTTTCAGTGATGACTTTTTTGCTGTAGATTATGTCATCTGTCAGAGAATAGCAGGGGGTGCAAGCAATAGGAGATTTCCTATGATGGCTGTGTCTACAGCAGGGTCGGCAAACTTTTTGGACTACTAGGCCATTTTAGGAGGTCAAGAAGGCATACTAGGTTAGAAGAAACAAGGTGACCAAGGAAAAGTTTCTTTCCAAGCGTGACTGTAAGAGAGCAGCCTGAGTCTTCCGCTCATCCGCGGTGTAGTCTCTGTACATGTGCGCGTACAATGCCCCTTGAGATTCTACCGCTTGTAAATGAGGTTGGTGTTGTTGCTCACTAAACACAGGGCGTTGTTGCTGCGTTGGACAAAGAATAATTCGTCAGTCCATTCAGCGTTGAAGACACGGCGTTTGAGGTCAACCTTCCGGAGACTCGAAGCTGCGCGTTGTATTTGCTCTTTAGACATAGTAAGGGTTACGGTGCATGAACTCTATAATATTGATGATATAGCGGGAACTCGCAATAACGCGATAATTCAATTAGGCTGGATCCAACAATAAATAACTGGGGGGCGTTAGGTCTGACTGGAACACTGGCTAGGCCGTATCTGGCCTCAAGGCCGGAGTTTACCTACCTCTCGTCTACAGGTTGGAGCAACTGTTGTGCATCAAGTGTGGGCCCACACTGACAGAGATCTGAAGTGGCCCACAAGACAACGAGCTATTTAACCCTATTCCTAACCCTTACACAGCGGAAGTTATATACTCTTGGCCTTAATGGTTTGCTGGGCTGTAGTACTTTTAAAAGAGATATTGTTGAATATATACATTTCTCTGTACATAAAAAAAATAGGACTTTTCTTTATTCAGTTGAAGTATATTTAAAGCTAATCTCATTAGTTTTGGACCAGTGCCAATATTGAGGGTGAATTTAAAATCACCAAATATCATGGTGCAGGGCAATCATACATGGGTGTTTAGAAATTCTTATTAATATTGAACTGAGTGCTCCCAATCTGTATAAGTGGTCAGAGGACCACAAAAGATTAAGTACTGTAGAAGGTAACAATTATCCTTATATTGATTGATCCTTTGTTGAAAGTACAATATAACCTTTAGCATGGAGCTAATAGCTTGAAACCCCCTTCTTCTTACAAAAAAAAAAAAAAACATGGGAAAGGAAAATTGTACTTTCTCTTTATATTTGTGTTTAGTGAAGAAACGCCTTTTTTTATTGGTGACCAGTGGAAAGAATGCCATGTTACATTGGTATATATTGGTCAGAATAGTGTCCCCTGGTTAGAGACATCAGTCGCAGAACTATGTAGGATCAATCAATAGTGGGAAATCTTTTCATCATTGTTTAAAGAACCACTACAAGTTTTTAAAAGACAGTAAGTAGCCTACTCCTCATTGTTTAGTTAGCTTTGAAAAAGTAATATTTGCAAGGCAAACAGCCTTTTCTGTTAGTAAATCAATCCCATTTTCTTAGTTTGAGGCGACTTTCAGATTCCCATTATAATCATCAATTAAGGAGATAATGTTGAGGAGTACTTCCTACACTGAAAACATGTATTGGCAGACCTGTAATCATTCTTTTTTCAAATGCCACATACATGTTGGGACACTGCATAATAAATGCATGCTACATAAATTTAGGATCACTCCACATTTGTCCTTTTCTCCCCTCAAAGGTTGTTAGAATGTACATAGGGAGTAGTAATAAAATTAGTAACTTTTTAAAGCATGTCATTTTCATCATGATAGTGAATCAATCACAGTCATTAGAAACATACACCTGGAAAATTTGCTTAGATTTGCTGCTTTATAAATTAGCGAAATTGTTCATTGTTTGTGTATTTTGTTTAAATGAGATTCAGACCAGCCAATTGAGCCTATTCTTTATTTTGTGGCCCTGAATGACTTTCAAAGGTTATATCTGTGAGCACACATAATATGAAAAAATGGTGGATCTCAAATCAGTAAACAAAAATTACAATATTTACATTGCTACAATTTTTATAAAAAGTTTTAACTTAAGAGGGAAGCAGCAATATTGGGGAGTCAGAGCAAAAATGTTTTTTTAATTTCAAGGTTTAGTTATTTTTCAAGTAAACAAACATTGAAGAATAATTAAATCCTTGTGCTACTTAACAAAACTGGAAACTGTTACAGGGACACCTGTTGGGGAACACGACTGTGTGTCTGCTTTGCGCACCTGCAATGGTTATCTTTTAATACTACTTTAAACCCTATAGTATAAAATGCTGTCAGAGCGCCGGCATTTGGGTTTCAAACTAGCCAATCGGTAATCAATATATGGCTCCAATAGGACAAGACTAATGCTGACCAATGGCACACATACTTGGGTACTGTCAATAATGCATTTTTATTACCAAATACCAAAATCAAATAATAAACAATAGCCACAGCAAATTTTCAGGGAACAAAATAGAATTCATCAAGGCCAACATGTAAAGCTCATTCAATGGATTCAATGGAAAAAAATACAAGAATTTATTTTACTATAACAAAAGGCCAAAACCAAGTAAATGGAAGCTGTCTACAAAATAGCAAATTTCAACATCTGATTTACATCCTATTAACCAAAAGTTATCATGGATCAAAAAGATTTGGAAAACCCCAAGTATCAGAATCTTTGGCCTAATTATGTGTCAAAATATCATTTCTTAAAAGTCTTCACCTAGGTTAAGATATGTAAATGTAAGTCCCAAGCAACCCTTTTCTTCTCTGCCTGTCTGTTTTTTTTTCCTTGTCTTCCACCCATTTATTTTTATTTCTATTTTTTAGTAATCTTTCTTTTCTTATTTATAGTCAAACTTTGTTCTGAAATTATTAAAAATCCATTTTAAACCGAGAAAATTCTTTCCTAAATACTGCAAAATATTTGTAATTGTTGTGTTAGATCACTTTAAACATTCAGTTAGATTATTTTATTTTTTATGATCTCCTTTTTTGCCTATTTTTCCATTTTTGAACAATATTGTAATTTAAAGACAGGTTAGTTTCATCTAACAGGTTGTACAACCTGATGGTAACAACAGCTATTTAGTACATGAGGCTACCAGACTGGACATATAGTCAATTATTTATGCAGATTCTCCTACTACATAAATTAACTGGAGATTGTACATGTGAGGTCAGATTTACTATACCTTATGAAATGTCGAGTTATTCAATAAACCAGATTCTGCAGAAAAAAAAGAGAAAAAAATACAAAATTCACTCTTTGACATTTTTAAAGAAGATTTAAATATTGCTGTCTATATCAATTTTAAAAAAATATTTTATAATAAAGTATTCTTTTGTTCCTAATGACTATTAGCAAACCTTGGTATTTAGCATGAAACCTTAATCTGTATTATACAAAATGTGATTTGTTACCAATAGCAACTGCTTTATGTTTCAATTAAAGATCCTTTGATTGGTCACCATGAGAAACATCTCCAATACTACTCTAATTTTCTATCTTCAATTTTAAAAATAAACCAAGTCAACTTTAGAATCCTATATTTTAAAATAGTTTTGGTATATAAAAAACACATTACTGTGATTATACTTAGGTAAATGTTCCCCAATTCTTACGTTATTTCTTACTGCTATAAATTAGAGTGGATCAACTTGGGTCCAAGAAATTAACCTTCATTATTTGTCGAAAGAAGAAGACTTATTGCTGAAAACCTATTTTCTTTATCCGATACAAAATTGAAATGCATCCTTACCATAGTACAACACTCACCTTCACAATCCAATCTTGACCTTGGCCATAAAAGTTTTATCTAAAAGATGCTGAGTGGGCAGCAGGCTTGTCCTTTCTGGGCAATCAACTAATCAGGAAGCTGAACATTTGTGTCTACAATTACTGTAGCGAAAGTTCATCTTTTGTCAGATCTGAAGTCCACCTGATAAATGGTACTTGACAGTTGGAATATGTCCAGAAACAAAAGTTTTCAACAACACCAAAAAAAGAGATTAGGTGTTTACTTAGGTCCACAGAGGTAAACATCCATAGAGACCTTTACTGGCAAAGGTAATCTAGCCTTAATGACAGGTAGCCTGGGGACATTCTCAGGTTAGTGGCGATGAAGGTAGCTTGAGCTATCTGGCTTGACCACTTGACACCTCCAAAAAGCAGCAATATTTGGTCTTATCCCATGGAGCTCCTGTAATGTCTTCAGACCCAGAATACTCCTCTCACACACCTAAACTTTTCCTGTCTGCACCTCTGCCTTATTTCCCAGCCAGCTCCTCCTCCCTTCTGTGATAACTTTAACCATTTGATGCAAGAAAACAACCCAGCTGGCATGGCTTCACCCTGTGAAGTTACTTGTTAAAAGGAGGGGTGTGTCAGCCGGCAGACAGCTCAAGCACACAAGAAAGGAAGAGGGATTTGTGGGATTACCTGGGAGATATACATTAGTGGAGGAAGTCACAAGCGCCTGACAGTCTGCAGGATGTAGACCTCAGGAAGGAATAAAGACTTCGATCACACACAATGCCACACATATAATACACGTTATTTTAATAACCTGAAAGTTACCTGATCAAGTCAGGTTATGGCAATCCGGAACAATCCCTGACGGAATATTGTAAAAAAGACCTGTCATGGGAGAAATGCATGAGCTATCCTGGCCCATGGGAGCTGTCCTCTCAATCGAAGAATAATATTTGCCTGACTGTGGAGCTGTTGCCTTGGCATCTTTAGAGCACACTTTTAGAGTCACTGGACATCATTTATTAAAGTTCTCCAAGGCTGGGGAGAATACACTTTCATCAGTGAAGCTGGGTGAACCAGCAAACCTGGAACGGATCTGGTCCAGGATTGAAAATATTTGCTAACAAATAGCCTGAGTTTTAGGAAATCTATTCCAGGTTTGCTGGTTACCTAGCTTCACTGATGAAAGTGTATTCTTCCCAGCCTTGGAGAACTTTATTGAATCAGGGCCACTGACCCAGTACGGGAATAGGCATAGAAAGTAATACATTTACTCCAAATTCCATTTGATGCATGGTTTATGGGGTTAGCAAATGAGAAAGTAATAAAGACAGACACAAAAAATAGAGAGATCAACAAAAACAACCTACATATTTCCGATAGAGTTGAATTTTGAATTAGAATATATCAAGTTTTTAACCGACAATTACTAGATAGATACTGATTGCATAGCATGTTGGTTTCTTTTTAAAAGGGTATTTAAACATAGGAGGAAAAAGAAATATATAAATGGTTTAGCCAGGCCAAGAAAACATGAACTAAGAAACATGGAGGCTACATTTGCAGACTTACCATTCTGTACATGATAGAGTTAGTCACACCTATATACCAATTACTACTGATACACAGGTTTGATGGCCGATTATTTAGAATATAATTTACCATGTATAAAATAAATATATCCTCTCTTCTATTAGATTGTGAACTATTTTCCTTTACTATATAATATCATGTGTAATCCACCCCTTTTTTCGACGGCATCGCTGACCATGTATCTTTATGATTTATTTAAGTTTAATAAAGTCTTGCCTTTTTGGCCGTATTTTTTGGTGGTATTCTTTTTACTTAGCCTTTGATTTTTTTTACACTTCTTTGTACATGATTGAATATTCTTTACAAACATTTATGGTAAAAATCCCTAGCAAGGTGATCATTCATCTAGGTGAATGAACAACCCAAATTTCTTAGATAAATGACAAGTTTTAATAAATGTAATGTTTATTCTCCAGTGACTCTTTATTGTGCAGTAACCACAGTCCAACTACACACATTAGACTTTGAACACTAAAACAATACTAACATGTACGCAGGTGTGATCTATTCTTTTACTACATAGATGCTGCTCAATTATAAAAAGACGGAGCCTCTGCAATCTCTTGGAGAAAGGGAAACATGATAAGTTTACTTTGTTTACGATGGGCCAGATTTGGTGAGGTGAAAATGTGTTGGAGCTGACCATTCAGCATGTACTAAGGGTTAGTGTGGATGTGGTCTGCGCGGGTCCCGCACAGCACACATCCACCAGGGTGACATGAGGGATTCCCTGTGCACAAAGTCCGGTGTCAGTACGGGCTCCTTGGAATCAGAGTGGGTGAGGTCCGTGCGGGTGCCGCACAGCTTACGCCCATTATAATGGCGTAGGGAATTTCCTGTGCACACATGGGGTCTCCTGCCGATTATGCCCGACAATAATTACTAGCTTTTTTGTACGGTGTATTTTATACTGTGGTCAACAGTGCTGGCAGGCTGCATATTATTGATTTTATGA
Organism: Pyxicephalus adspersus; assembly: GCF_032062135.1. Taxonomy (NCBI): domain Eukaryota; kingdom Metazoa; phylum Chordata; class Amphibia; order Anura; family Pyxicephalidae; genus Pyxicephalus; species Pyxicephalus adspersus. The sequence goes on along the minus strand of NC_092863.1, from coordinate 19,845,427 downwards.
CATAGGCTGCAGGCCAGTGGAAATCTGAACACGAGCCGCAATTGGCCCCCGAGTCAGACTTTGGACATGCCTGCCTTAAATACTACATGGTGTTATACTCACTTTAATAAAGGCAGTGTCAAAGGAAAAAGTAGTGGTGCCTGTTTTTGAGAAGTGATCTGAAAGTGAATGTGAAAGAAGAAACTGTTGATGGAGCAAGTGATGAGGTTAGGACATTATGGGTGGAGTTGAATATGAGATTGCATAATACACAGGTAATTATTGGAGTCTGCTATAGCCCACCCAGTGCTAAGGAAGAAATAGAGAATCAACTACTAGCACAGATAGAAAAAGCTTTAACCTTTTAATAATGGAAAATTTTAACTACCCTGACATTGACTGGAGTATTGGCACTACAAGTACAGCAAAAGGGAGGAAATTTACGAATTTAATACAAGATAACTTTATAGTACAGCTTATATAAGCTCCAACTAGAAATCATACTCTGCTGGACCTGGTTTTTTCTATCAACGCAGAGCTTATAACCAATGTGTAAATAAACAAGAATCTGGGTAGCAGTGACCATAATATGATTTCATCTAATGTAAGCTGTAAACAGGAAGCAAAAACAGGAAAGATAAAATCTTTCATTTTTAAAAGAGCAAATTTTTTATTATTAAGGGCGGCTCTCTGTGACTTGGACTGGACTGGGACAGAATACTGTCTTGAATGAACACAGAACAGAAATTGGAATGTTTCAAGTCTGTTCTACACAAACACACTGAAAAAATATTCCAATGTGTAATACGTTTAAGAGGCTAAAATTAAAAACTATTTGGCTCACAGCGAAAGTTAAAAAAGCCATAAAGAATGAGAAAAGGGTATTCCAAAAATTTAAAAATGAAGGGTCACCTTCATCATTTGAAAACTATAAAGAATATAACAAAGGATGTAAACAGGAGACAAAATGTGCAAAACTTCAAAATGAAAGACAGATTGCAAAGGAAAGTAAGCCAAATTGTTTTAAAATATATTATTAGCAAGAAGGTTAGGTCAGAGCCAAGAAAAGGCTGATTTACTAAACAATTTTTTTTAGCTCTGTGTACCAAATTGCTAATAGCAATGTTACTGCCCTAAATGAGCCACAATGGCTCAAAATTGATATGTTTGAGAAACAGTTGGGCAAAATAAAGGTTGACAAAGCCAAACGATTACATCCACGTGTCCTCAAAGAGCTGAGCTTAGTTATTTCAAAGCATTGTTTCTAATTTTTTGAGACTCTTTAATTACTGGCATGGTACCAATGGATTGGCATTAGGCCAATGTGGTTCCTATCTTCACAAAGGGAGCAAAATTATTACCAAGTAACGACAGATCGGTAAGTTTAACGTCCATAGTTGGAAAGGTTCTAAAGAGTTAATAAAAATCCACATGGAGGAGTTTCTCCTAGAAAATAATATTATAAGTAATAGCATGGATTAAAAAAAGACTGAAGTTGTCAAACAAATTTACTCTCTCTTTATGAGGAAGTAAACAGGTAGACAGTGGAGTAGCAGTTGATATAGTGTACTTGGACTTTGCTAAAGCATTTGACACCGTACTTAGAAAAGCCAATCTGTAAATGGATATAGAACTGGCTTAAATACGGCTTCCAGATAGTAGGTAAATAATGATTCATACTCTGAATGGTCTAAGGTTATTAGTGGTGTACCCCAGGGTTCAGTGTTGGGACCTTTACTGTTTAACTTCTTTATAAATGATATAGTTTGGGATTAAAAGTACCATTTCTGTGTTTGCAGATGCCAAACTATGTAATGGAATTATGTCCATACAGGATGTCTATAATCTACATGGAGACCTGGATGTACTGTTTGATTGGGCAGCCAAGTGGCAAATGATATTTCATATAGATAAATGTGGAGTTGTGCACTTGGGGGCTAATATCATGCATGCTTCATACTGTCTATGGGTTATAAATATAGGGGATCAGAAATAGAAAAGGATCTGGGGGTTCTGGTACATAATGGACTTAATTATATAATGCAATGCCAAGGTGCAATATCTAGAGCTAGCAAAGTTTCTTGTATTAAAAGGGGAATAGACTTCAGAGATCGAGACATAATCCTGCCCCCCTGTACAAAGTTCTGGTCAGACCACATCTGAAATATGCAGTCCAGTTTTGGGCACCAGTTCACAAAAAAAGACATTGTGGAATTGGAGAAAATGCAGAGAAGGGCAACTAAACTAATAAAGGGAATGGATGAGCTCAGCTATGAGGAGAGATTAGCTGAACTGAATCTATTCTCCATTGAGAAGAGACGTATAAGGGGGGATATGTTCACCCTGTATAAATATATAAAGGGTCCATATAGAGAACTCTCCTCCCAACTATTAACTTTAAGATTGTTACAAAGAACAAGGGGGCACTCTTTGGGTCTGGAGGAAAAGAAGTTTAAGCTCCAGATAAGAAAGGGACAGTAGGGTCTGTGAAAATATGCTCCCTCAGGAAGTAGTTTCAGCAACTACTATAGATTGCTTAAAGAAAAAGCTGGATGCTTTCTAGAAGCACAGAATATAACTGGGTAACAGGGACTGTTGATCCAGGGGACATTGCCTATTGGAATCAGAAAGGAATTTTTTCCCTGTTGGAGCCAATTGTACCAGGGGCTTTTTTTGCCTTCCTCTGGATTACTATGTCCATAGGGTTTAATATCTGGGATATGTTTATTTCCCTAGTGGTTGACCTTGATGGTCTTAGTGACCTTAATGTCGTATTTTCAACCTGACTTGCTTTGGCTTGTGAAAGTAACAGCTTCAACTGTGGTAAAACGTTTGGTGATATAAAATTGTAAGCTACTTTTTTCCCAGTATTACACTGCATCTTGTTAAAAGAACTTGCTTTAGGCCTACCTAGCAATGAAAGATAGAGCTTTTTAACTGACTCAATATTTTGTATGTGGTTTGATATCAATCCCTAACCCTCTACTGGAGCTTCCAGCGCACTGGTACTTTATTTGCTTTGAGCTCCATTTCCCTATTAAGGGGGGGGGGGCTTATCTAGGAACCAGCTTTTTGAGTTACCTAACCCTGGCCAATGTTTAAAGATCTTGAAATACATTATGATTTGATTAAAAAAAAAATACCACAACTACAAATTTGAAACCTGAAGGATTTTCATTAGTGCATGGTAGCAGTGAACTGAAATTCTTCCCCACAAAGGACATGTAGGATATATTCAGTGTTGATTAAATTCAAGGTGCAAAAACTTCTGTATCGTTTTAAATGCTGTGGTCATATTTTACATTTTGTGGATCTTGTCTGGTTCTTTTTTGTTTACCAAAAAATAAAGGTTGTAAAACAAGGTAAGGGATAGCAACTTCCGTATTTACATCAGTTCAGGTAGACTCTAATATTAAATTATTCCAATACCTGATATGACTTTATGGAGCACATTTGTTCAAATATGTAATTTTTTAACAAATGGACCTAAACAGCCTTTTGCAATCCTTTTACCCCCAGAGAAACCTTTAAAATTATTTTAGGTCTCAGGAAATCCTTGCTATAAATATTAGGTTCAGAGTACCCTTACAATGGTGGTCAGCTAACTGTTGTTGTGATGATGGCTTTGCCAAGTGCCAGTAGAACCTTAACTATATAGGCAGATAGGAGCCTAGGTTTAAAAAACCCTAGCAACTCCCGAGGAATCCCTAGGATTTAACCTGGTTGAGAATAGCTCATCTACAAAAATACCATCCTGTAGCATTCTTGTGAAAGTTTTCTGAAAAAACGGTACTCTCAACACCATGGGTTTGCAGTGGGTCCTCGGGAGAATCTCAGTGCATTTAAGGTTAATAAAAAAACCTGGCTCAAGGATATGGACAATAGAAAACCTCCCTTCTTGGTGTGTGCTTCTGCTTAGTATACAAGATCAGAATCAGTAGTCCTTATGTGATATCGCTTTGTAAGTATTGTTTAATACAGTTTTGCTTGCAGAGATTTTTTATCTGATAAAACAATAAAGTGCTATAGCCAAATTAGTTTCAATATTCTATTATCCTTTTCCCTAATTTCCAATATATTTTATGATTGTTGTGTGCTCTCATGCCGCATGTATTCCTATGCCCCAGCATTCTTGATAATTTAGAGTAATGTGCGTCCAGTCAGCTCATTAGCACATACTGAGTCTCTGTGGTTCCATAGCCTAGTATTTTATGAACATAGAGCATGTAATTAGGTGACTGACTTGTAGTGTGTGTGTGGTCTGATCCCAGGCTACCACCCAGGGACATGCACGTAGGCTGAAGCAGCGTATTCGAATTGTTATGCCCAATACAATAACCTCCTCATCTCCAGCTTGTTACTTGCTTTGACAAAGAAAAAACTGCAACAGACTTGAAAACCCAGCAATCCAGATCCCTGATCATAAATCCATAGCAGAACATGCAAAACCATCAATAAATGATAACTTGGCCAACAAGTAAAATCATCTAATGATCTATGTGTTTTAGGGTCGGTTAGTCAGTCAGACACTTACTTCTCATATTTTAAACTGTTTTTTTATGACAGGGCTTTTTACTTTTTTTTTTTTGTTTCTATGGATTATTTTTAAGTTTGAGGTGCTTAAAGCACATCATTTACCTGTTACTACCACCTGTTCTCGGAGAATAACACCTATTCTGGCTTTGGTCCTACAATAATTACACAGATGCAGTGCATTAAAAATGAACAGGTCTACATTCACTGAGGGCAATAGTAAGCCCCTTGTGTGAAAACATTTGTGATAAAAGTGAATCCCAAAACAACATTGTACAAATCTAGAAATCTTGTTAACTTTCATTACCATGGGCCTGCATAGCCTTTAGCAGCGCTTGTCTTGTGTGGCTTTGGTCACCTAGACTAGTTTGGACACAACATGGTACTTTTTTTCTTGGGCAACTTAGTACACTTTTTAAAAATCAAATGAGCATGGTGTAGAGCAGGAATCCGCAAACTCCCGCCTTTAGGCCAGATACGGCCTAGCCGGTAGTTCGTCCTGGTCTAACGCCCCCTGGACGATCCGGCCTAATGCCAGCTGCAGGTTGCCGGCCGGATCTGCCGGGGGGCGTTAGGAACTACCGGAGCTGAAGCCGCCGGAGCTCCGGTGTTGCCTCCTTGCTGTTGCTTCCTATTTACCGCGGCTGGCATTGATATTCCGCCGGCGCGGTAAATAGGGAAGGCTCCCTGAAGAGAAATCCCTCTCCCCTGCAATGCATACAGAGGAGAGGGATTTCACTTCAGGGGGAGTTCCCTGGTGGTGGGCCGAGCCATTAGGGCGGTGGGCCGAGCCTAGTGTACTCCCGCCCACCCCTGAAATGCCCTAGTGGCCATAAAAGTTTGCCTACCCCTGGTGTAGAGGCTTTGTCCCTGGAAAAGGAGGAATATGAAGGGGCATTGATGTAGACGAAGAATGAGGAGCAGGTGGTACAGGCATCTGAAATCGGCATATCTTGCGAAAGGTAGAATCACACATTGCAGTTTGCTAACCATACCTATTGGATCAGGGACACATTCTTGGTCAAATATTCATTCAGTGAGGTAATAGCTTTTTGTGAAAAATAGTGTCAGTTTAGTATGTTGCAAAGGGGGGAAAGCGCATGCAGGGTCATCCAGTTGTTCTGGTCTTTCGGAAAAATTTAATATAACTGGATGTTGGATCTTCATATGGTTGGTCTTATATATGGTACCCAAGTTACAAATGTACATACTTCATTTCAAGTGTTGATGGGGTAAGGTTTGAAGGTCCAATGAAAAAATAAGCACGGGACAGCCAACAGATAATAACAGGCTAATATGGCTATTAACAGATTACCATTTTTATTTTCTACTGTGTGTGACTCTGCTGTTCTATGCTTTAAATCAATGTTGGATGATGCATGTCAATCTTCTACCACTTCCACTTCCTTTTGATCAGATTCAATCTCACAGTACACATTGGGAGATGGCGCCTCTTTTTACTGCATTATCTTTAGACATGACTTAAGGAGGATCAAATTCACACATTGATACATTTTGCTGTTCCTCTCTTGGATGGTCCTTCCTCAGGAGAAATTACGGGTGCAGTATCAGTGCATGGAATGTTCTTCTGCTTGTTTCCATTAACAGCGTTGCGATGGAATGCTGAAACAATTCTCATTGTGTACTGCTTCAGGTGTCTGCTCATTGCTCACTGGAAAATGGCTGATTGGGTCTAGAAGGAAAAGGAGGAGGAGGTGGTTTAAGCTGACTCATGTTGGGTCATCCACTCTATGACAACTTCAACGTGCTTCAGTTGGTTGGAATGGGCAACACCACATTGAAAAACAAGGAAGGCATGTCTGTACTTTTGTATCATTGATGCCCTTTCTATGACTTATTATGTTGGAGCTGGTTGAGAAGCCAATCTTACCTGTCCTCTACCACTTCTTATACCTAGCATCACTTACTTATGCCCATGTTGTGCTTTATTGCTGAACTTGTGAAATATTAGGTGACCAGGTGAAGATTCAGACCAGGTCTAAAATTATAAATAAGCACCTGAACACTGCAATAGTCATATTCCAAGTTTTTATTGCTTTCCATTATTGGCACTAAGTGTTGTAAAAACAACTTGCACAAAAATAAATAACCATTGAAACAAACTTCATAGCTGCAAAGATTAGCAAATCTCAGGTCTTTTTTTATGTTTTATTGGCTAGATTAACAATGGTGAATGCTCTTAGGAAGAATTGTTAATGGTGATCAAAATAGGCTTTTCAAACACAAATCTGGAATCAAATTCCCCATTTTCAAGTGTACATATTTTGAATAGGACTAAACATACATACATTGTAGGATTCTGGATAGCTTACTAGACACAGATTTTCCCATGGAAAGTTCAAAAAGGTAGGTCCCCTAAATGGGGGTTGAAAATCAACAATAAAGAAGGATCCCTGGTCTCAAAATAGCAGACGTGTTTCGCCCTATTGTCAGAGTCTGAGAATAGGATCTTCCACTAGTTGGTACATATCTGTCTGAAAAGGTTATGGTGTTTATTGTATCAGGAAATTATTTTGGATAATCTTGTTGAGCATCGTGGTGAATGGGGAAACCCCATCTGTAGGCAGTCCCTTTAGGTCTGATTTTGTCTGGTAGTAGACGAAGCATAGCTCTTCTTTGTCGGGTACTGGTTGACATATACAGGAAGAATCGTATGTTAACCTATGATTTCTCATTGCAGGCTTTGTAAAGTATTCATGCAGAGCATCTACAGTTGTGCTGGCATTAGTATTTCTTGGACACCAGGTTCCATATACTCTGCTTATCTCCATTTCTAACTTAGGAAACATTCCCAGCTTGTGAAAAATTCCCAGTTGTGAAAGATCACCACCACAGCGTCCTTAAGGCTTGCCTGGCTTTTTGGCATGGTGATGTTGATCAGTTGCTTCTCTGGATTTGCTGTGCCACTGTGAAGCAGAGACAAATCAAGAAACTCAGCTACATACTCCACTATGACCAAAACATGTCTGCTGACCTTCTTCTTAAAATGGTAGTTCTCCATTTACAAGACAAGTCAGTAACATATTACACATACTGCTAATTACCCCAGGGAAAAGTCAGAAATCCATAACTAAAAATATGGAAGCATTTGAATAAACTTAACTGTCAGACGGAAAGTTAACGCAGCCTTCATGTTTTTACTGTGAAGGCATGCTTTAACTCTCCAGTTTACTCCACTACCATTCTAAGTGCTAAGACCCACTAATGTTATGTTGTCTTGATCTGAATGCCCAAAGTATCTCTATACCAATGTGCAGTCACAATAAAACATTTGCACACCCTAGTGAAATTTTTAATTTCTTTCAAACAGGCAAATATCAGATTTTTATTTAAACAACATTAACTGGTATTGCCCTTTTCAGGAAAAATGACTTCTTGTAGGGATTTTCCATAACTGCTCTTATATCAACTACGTGACATTTTTGAGAAATCATCTTTGCAATATTCCTTTTGTTGCAATTTGCTATTTTTTCTTTATGGTCAGAATTGATATGATACAGTTATTATAAGATACACAAACGGTTTAGTAGCACGCTATATTAACATTATTTACATTATGCTAATTTATTTAAGATGTTTTTCTGAAAAAGAGTTTAAAATGCTTTTGTTTTACTTAAAGACAGTTTTGCAAAAAATGCACAAAAAACACTGACGTGGGAAACAAGACAATGTCAGATTAAAATACAATTTATTAATGTCAGTAGTTCATCTGCTTCAGAGGTCAGTAAAGGCAAGTTGTGAACTGGCACTTGTGAAGTCTTGCCAAGCGATTACCTGTTCCTCCCTGCTCTCAGAATATAATACTGCTGTACATGGCATATTACATAAGACGGCAGAGTACCAGTCACACTCATTTCTGGGGGTGGAGGGGTTACCGCCCGGACTAATTATCTATACCTCTGGCAGATTTATTGATAATAATTAATCCCCCTCCTGCTTCTAGCTACCTCAGGGGAGGGCAGGACAACAGAGCAGGGTTAAAGTGTGTAGCAAGAAGCAGAAAGTTTATGATCTTTTCCAAGAAAAGTTCAAGGCAAATGCACAAGCTTCAGATAAGAATTGACATTGTGTATCAGAAAATACATATATGATAACATTTTGGGATCAGGTAATCTGGTTCATATAGTGCGGTGTGTGAGAAAAGCCAGGTGATACGCTGTATGACAAGCCTCTACCTGCCACTTGGCTCCAAAGTAGTATGTTAAATCTATAAACATTTTAATATTATTTCAGTGCAGTTAAGGATCGTGCTTATGTTTGTCTATATTTCTGGCTTTAATCTGATCTGCCTCTGATTGTACCATGGAGCTGTGAATATGTAGATCAGAGTATAATACAGAGATTGCAAACAGTCAGGCAAGTTTTTTTATTGTCTGTCCCTTCTACAATAAAGGTTTAGTTGTGTTTAAAAAGCAAGCTGTAAACCAATCGTTCACCCCAAAAATAAATCTCATGGCATGACTGTTTATATTAAAAAAATTATTTTAGAAATAGTTAGTATTGAGGTTAGTAAATGGGAGAAAATCTTTGTGAACAGAACAAACTTTTTAGCTCGGAGAGTCCCAGTCCCCAAGACAAAGGGGTGAAATTACCCCAGCAAAGACACATACATTAAAAAAACTTATTAAAGGGTCTGATCCTGCTGTTTTTTTTACCTAAAACAACAAACTTTTTTTTACCAGTTTACACTTTAAATGTAAAAAAACACATCCATGGCATGAAATTCCAAAAACATAAACACATACTAAATAAATACACGTCAATCACGTTGCCCAGCGTAGCAGTCTAGCCTGGCCTGTGTGCCTTCACTTTAGCAGCTTTGCATGCAGCAGCCAGAGAAAATTTGTTGTCCTTCCTCTGCTACCCATATTGCAGCAGTTTCCCTTTAGTTGTATGTGTTCTGTCTGAGATGTGTCAGCATCCCCAGCATACACATTAGGACTGGGTGTAGCTGCAAAATATTAGAGGATGTGCTGCAGCAAATACCAGGGCACACTATTGAGTGTCGCGTTGGATTGGGGGATTGGTGTCTGGTGAGCACTGAAAATGGACCAGAACCTTACACCAGCAATGTAAAACCATATCAGCATTGATGTCCAATAATACCTGTAACTATAACCCAATTACATCAGTCACAATAACACAAAACCCACTGATGTTCACACATTGATTTACCACTGCTAAATGTCAAATCTCTGATCAAATTTGGGCAAACAGTCGGAATTGTAAATAAACACACCCATGCCATGAAATCGTCCTTTAGTGAAATCAAACACAAAGTGGGTGTCCCAAGATTTAAAAAAATTTCAATTGTCATCATCCAACCATGTAAATTCATGGCAAACAAATTGTGGATTGAGGTAATCCTTATCAATCACGACGACCCAATATCCACCATTGGTGTATAGCTATGATACCAATCTTTAGGTTATATGCTGTATTGTAAGTAGCTTTGTCATCATTTTGGGTTGAGAAGCTAATGTGTGTGGGGCAGCATGGTTGGCTCAGTGGTCACTGGTTCACGTCCCAGCCTGGACTCTTTCTGTAATAAATTTGTATGTTCTCCCTGTGTGAGCGTTTGCTTCCTCCAGGTTTTCCAGTTTCCTCACACATCCCAAAACAAATGCAGTTAGGTTAAATGGCTTTACTTTAAAAATTGTCTGTAGACTATGTTAATGACACGTGACCATGACAAAAGATTGTGAGCCCCTTTGAGGGTCAGTTAGTGATATGACAATGGACTTTGTAAAGTGTTGCATATTATGTTGACCATATAAAAAAATGGCTAATAATTATAATGTGTGTAGCTAAGAGCATAAATCAGAGACGTCACACATGTTAATTCAAGAATGGTGGTTAAGGGACAAAAGTAGTTTTAAAATTTTATCAGAAACTCCTTCCTGGTCAAGCCTTGGTTATAAAAATATAATCTAAAAGAAAACCAATTGCCACCTTACCGAGGTAACTTTCTTATACTTTAGCTAATGTCTTGGTGTTTCCATTGTGATGCCTAATGTATATATTATTTTTATGTTTTACTATGAGAAAAGCGAATGGGTATAATAAAAACATAAAACATCAACAGTAAAATAATAGTTAAGGAGAAAGGAGAGAACAGGTAAGTTAGACTGACTGGGACTAGGGTTTTTAATTAAGGGTAAGTAATTCAAAATGTAAACTGTAAAAAAAATATATTATATTGTAAAGTATAAGGGAACGTGCTTGCTGTAGCATGCCCTTTATTAAGAGGCCCTTGTATTAGGTTGGGCTTTCAGGTTCCACATACATTTGTGGTACAGGTTGGGGGGATCAGCCACTTTCCAATAACTAAGGGCAGAAGTATGAACAGAAGGATGGGTCACACATGTGCTGCCCCCTCTTCTTTTCTGGTCAAGGAGAGATTTGAAAGTGCTCCCCCTTTTCCTGGTCTAAGTTCAATATTGGGCAAAGACCCCACATGTTTTTTTTAATATATCTAAATATTAAACACAAAACACCATCTACAGCTTTAAGGCATTCCAAACATACTAGTATTAACTTGGTCCAATGTAACAACCAGCAAAGGGCCCAAACATGTAAAAATAAAATGGGAATTGGTTAATAAGTAAATGTGTCACAGAAGAAGTCAATGACTTAGAGCAAAAGCCTATTGTTGATATATGTATTGGAAGGCTGCTAATGAGCTAAGGTTAAATGCTAATGAACCCTCTCCCTCTGGCTTTAAAACATGTCTTCCCTGTGAAGCAGTGTCAGAAGCATGAAGCCAGGGGTAAAGAACCTGAAAACCTGTATTTGTTTGTAAAAAAGAAGATTTGCAGCTTCCTATTTGGGATCCAGGTCTGGAGTGTCGTGGAATAATTAGGTGGGTTAAGGACTCCATTTTCAGTTTTTGCTAGGCCAGGCAATGGAGGTGGCTCCAGAGCACCTGGCTGTACAAAAGGGATTGAGTTCGAAATTATGATTGACACTGAGACAGAAGTTTTGGTCACCTCGAGACAAGCAAAGTATATACATCCTAGATGAATTATATAAATGTATTTTTATAGGACACCTTGGATCCCTCACAATGGAGGAAACACCTTAACTTTTTTGTTGGATACCTATTATTTATTAATCTATCTACTTTTTATTGCACTCATTCAATACCATAATTCTAACATCACTCCATATTACTTACCACATCAGTACCTAATGAACATCTATTACACATTCATGTACATAAAAACTTTTATTTGGAAAAAACTTTAACACAAAACAACTATACACAAAAATGGTTTAGTATTATTCTATAATGTATTTTTGTATCTATACCTTTGTAATTTATACTGTCAAATTACATTACTACCGTATATTTTGTTGTTCTCTCCATACGTCCCCTGAGGAAGCCTGTCAGCGAGACGCGTCAGGTACAAAACATTTTGCTTGTGTTTTCTGGTATACAATTGATACAATTTATATCCTTTGTATAGTTAATATGTTGCACTTCCCATGGAGTTATGAATGGGAATGACCAATATCATCCTGTTTAAATATCTTTTACACAGCAATATGTGTAAATGCGACAATTTATAAATATGTGTAAATGCCACAATGCACAAATATGTGTACTTTACCACAATTTAATATACCTACATTGGAAAACCCCTGCTTCTTCTGTCCCATTTTCCTATTACTAAATAATTTCTGGGGTTGGCAGGATTTTGGAGTTTTGGAGGATAGTTTAACTAGCTTACTACTTTCCAATGAAAATTCAATGTGTTAAATAAACATTTATCAGTCAACTTTAAAATGTTATTTTTTTTACTTTTTGGACATGTTCCCATACATAAATGCTCTCCAGCAATTTTAGAGACAATTCAATGTTAAAGGGTTTGTGATTTAAAAAATTACCATAAATAGGCTTTAATATATTTCATCAACATTTTCACTAAATTATGCAGTTTTTCAAAAAAATGGTAATTATAAAAAATGTATCTAATCCCTACCAGAAACATAAATCAACAAGATTACATATATCAGTTTACAAGGCAGTGGTTAAGGGAGCAAACGTGGTTATTTAAATTTCAACACAAACTCATGCTGATTCAAAGCTATTGCTACAATCGTATATATATAGAAATGTACAATATATATATGTATATAATTACAGGATGATTGACAACTTCAGTAGCCTGGAGGTCACTAGAAAAAAACGTGCAATTTAAGATACTCCCAGAGATTTGTCTTTTGCTTGCCAGATTAAAATAAAAATGCTTGCAGGACCTTCAATAAATCAAACCTGTGCATATTCACTTATTTCTAGAAATTAGATCCAACATTTACTGGCATGTTGACATATTCATTATTACAAGATTCACTAAAAGTTTACCACTCTGCACAGAAAGTGCACATTTTTAGCTAATTTATTTGCTTACTTTCTTAAACAAATTGGGAAATGAAGCCAGCTCAGATTTAACTGCTAAAAAGAAGTGCTTTTTGCTGACTGGCAAGATTGAGGGTTATCTGAACCTTAAAAATTTTTTTGTTTTGTTTGCAAAAAATGTTAACATGAAGCTTTCTGTCATTAAAACTGTGTACACAGCCCAGTTGGCATGGCTAAAACTTATATATAATTGTATCTAAATATATGAAGGTATATAAAATAGAAGTAGATAGAAGCATAGGAAGGGCCAGTGGAAACCTGCAATCAACTTGCAAATTTGGCATGGTACATTTATGAAGCCTACTGCTTGCTAAACATGCACCCCTGTCAGTCTGCCCATATTGCTGACTTGGAAGAGTACTATCAGATATTTAGAGAATACTCATGACTTCCTAGAAATCAACATTTCAAGAGCAACTTCTCTCCTTCTCAGATTAACTTTCCTCATCTAACATTATCTTACGCTCGCTATGTATCCCCTGAAGAAGCCTATTGGCGAAACGTGTCGGGTATGAAATGTTTCCTGCTTATTGAACCCACTTAGGTGCTTATGTATAGTTGACATGCATCACCCCCATGACAGATATAATGGGAATGATTCACTCTGATGTTTGTAAATGTATTTATTGCGGTTATTGTTTGTGTACCCACTTGGTGCAAACTACAATCTTACTTTTGCCAAACAAAAAAACCCAGCTTTCTTTATTCTTTCTATTGTACATTTACAAAACAGCAACAAAATCCATACTTAGGTAAGATTAAATGCCTGGAGGTAGATGGGGACAACTGTAGGTCTCCACACCACAGCATATAGATCCAGAATCTTCTACCCATAAGTATTTATTGTGAGCGGCATTTGCTTTCTGCCTGCATGCTTTGTTCATCCCTATTTAAATCTCATTGATACAACGTTTTTAATTAACTCAAAATTTGCAAAAAGATTTGAATCATTGGCCTGTTGTTGCGGCTTCTTTGGTGCCCAAACCTCTGTCCAGGGATATAAAGCCAACACTATCTTGTTTGAACATATATGCATTTAAGTTTATAAATCACTCTGTTTGCTCTATCATGATACTCCTGAGGAAGCAGAGGGCTCTGCGAAACGCGTCAAGAGTGTTAGAGTTCCCTCATGGACATGTGAGAGATTTATGGATGAAAATTAAGGAGAAACTCAGGGAATTCTTACTTACCATAGCATCAGATTCTGTTTGCAAGGCCATAGAACAGGGGTGTCAAAATCTGGCCCGCAACATCCTTTTTTTGGCCCCCAAAGGAATCCTAAATATGAATTTCAACTGGCCCGCCGCTGCATCGAAATAGCGCCGCTACTACAATTCCCGGCATCACTCGCGTTCATAGACCTATGCATGGCCCCGCATTGGACTGTTTTATAGACTCAAGTAATGCTGGGAATTGTAGTAGCGGCATCACTCACGTCTATAGACCAGCAGCCTCTCTGCCTATGCATGGCCCCACATTGGACTATTTTATAGACGCAGGGAATTGTAGCGGCGGTGCTATTTCAGTGAAGAGAGAGTTCCGGCCACCCATAGCATTATGCCCCACATTGGACTGTTTTCTTGATGCAGGTAATTGTAGTAGCAGTGCTATTTCAGTTTCAAATGTAGACCGCGACTTTGTCTAAGTTTTTAATTTTGGCCAACTGTGTATTTGAGTTTGAGGAAGTGAGTTGAATGATGCCGGTCAACTATTTTTTTCCTCATATTTTTGTTTAGAGTTGTGCTTTAAGTTTTGTAGTGATCTATTTTTGTTCGCACTGGCTATTCTGGCTAAGTGGTAGCTACTTTAAAAATTCTGATGTCTGGGTTTTTGTCCATTAATGTGTCTCCCCAGCCACAAAATATTCTACACCCTAGAAACTCAAGCCCAGTAGACTGCCATTAAAATAAGCTTTGATCAAAGAGATTTTTGCTCAGCTTATCTTGTAAATGAGGACTACAATGTACAGCATGTATTCCTGCATTCTTTCTCTCTATTCTTTGTTCTTTTTGAAACATAGAAGGTCAGTCCTAGAGCTGGTTTCTGTCACTCAGATCATGTATTGTAAGAAATAATTAGTTGCCTGTCACAACATAAAAAGTGATGGATGGAGGAGGCATACCTTGCATGAGTCACAACCTATACACACCCAGGGACACACACAATTCTAATTATTCTCAAAAGAAACATACACATTGTTACACATTTATTAGGTTTTTTTTAGGTGTCTAAAGTTTAACTATTTACCACCTGCCTGTAACTTTATATGCCCCTCTTTCTAGAATAAGTGTCTCCAGTGGCCATGTGTGGTTACCAAGACCTTTTAAAGGTGCTTGTAGCAAGTAACCTCTGAGAACCTGCTTAATTATTCATGCACATAACCTTATATCATGTCATACAAAAAATATAGATTAAAATTTTATAAAATCAAATATTATTTTCAATGCTACCTTTTCATGCTAAGGGCGTCTACCCATGGGTATCTTTCACTTCTGTTTTTAATTCTTTTCTATCTATAGACAGGAAGGAAACTTCAGTACAAAGTTTTCACTGTTTACATTTTTATTTAGTTACTCATTTTTTATCTTGGTTGCTTGCAGGAAAGAGTTTATTAATTTAATTATTTTATTAGTTCTATGTTCCAAGAACATGACCTGTGACAATCAGGACTAAGGCATGTTGGGCTTCCCTAGGTACAAAATAGCAAATGTTTCTGAAATGATTATCTGAAACCAGCTTTGCTTAGACAAGGGAAGGAAGCTGCATTGCATGCCTGCTCTGTTCTATTAATATCTGAGCAGCCCTTCCCATACAAAACAGTTTATTTCGGCATGCCATTTCATATAAGGGTTTAAAGCGGAACTAGATTTCTGCAATTAAAAAACAGGCAGGTTTTTTTTTGCAGATCAGACAGGCGATGTCCCTTCTGCAATAAAACATATATAAATGTATGTTTGCATACATGCACAGCTCAGTGTAAGAATTTAGGATATTCTTAGTATCCCTGCAACCCATGGAGCTGCCAGGACTGCATGAACTCCCGAGCCCATGCACGGGAGTATTTTGTGGCCAAATAAGGTTTAGGTCAGGATCTGACACCAAAAAAAAGATGGCAGCGCCCACAATGAGTGAAGACAAGTTTAATTAAAACATTTTAATGAAGCCGGTAAATTTATTTTTTTTCAGAAGGAACATCTTAAAGGTTCAGTTTCACTTCAACACAGTCCTTGGGGTTTCACTTTAAGTTAAGTTAATTTGCCTAACATATTCCAATGATCAATATTTGTGTGTAAGTGCCAAGGCCTTCTTGTTAAATATTTTCTGTCCCTCCCCAGGCTTTTTAGGGTCTGATTTGTGTGGGGGAAACATACTGACTTTGAGCAAATCTGCATATAGATCACTAGGATGCTTATGAGCCAAATTCTGCTATGAATAAACCCCTCCTGCCTATAATTCAATATACAGAAAAAACATGCACTATTATAAAAATCACTTATAATGTGTTTAAAACAATAGAAGCAGATTCTGCTTTCTAATCAGGTTTTTAATAATATTGTGCTACATTCCAGAAATCAAATTAAAGCAAAATCCAAACAAAACAACATAATCAGGACTTTCAAGGCATCTAAGTTAATATCAGATAGTAGATAATTGATCCAAATTAATCAAAAAAGAATGAAACAATCTCCTCCTCTCATCTTCCATTTTATGGAAAGTGTCAGCAGAACAAATCAGGGGATGACAGCTGAGAGGAGCCATGAACAGAACAACAAAATAAATTAATTTTCAGTAACAGATTTCCAATTGTGCAGCGAGATTCAAATCCTTGATTCCACTTCATCTCTAGAAAGCTTAGGGGGTTATTATGTCTATGCCTCAAAATTTTGCAGTGCTTTAAAACAAATCTAACGAATCCTGCCATGCTGCTTTTTCTGCCTTCACTTTCCATGAAGTGGAGATTTTTTTTTTTTATGATTGATTTGTATCATTTATCTAGCTATCTGTATATTTTGCCCCAGCATATTCCTGATGAAGCGGAAGCTGAGTAGTGTATAATCTCTCCTCGGGGATGTTATTATCTTGTCATTGAAATTGATCTCATGACTTTAAAATAATTGTTAAATGTTTGTATGAATTGTATTGTTGATTTGACTTATTAAAGAAGTACTAATGTTATATTTTAATATTTTGGTGTATCTGATATTTACTTAGATACATTGAAATTTAATAATCTGTTACCACAAGCTGTCATGCCCTCTTCCCGGCCAATACCAGATTTTGATGTTGACACACATGGCACCTACCTCTCTGAAAGCTCCTTCTCCATCTTGTAAATTTTATTGTGATATACCAGATAATGCAGGGGGTATCTGATGTCTGGAACTTTTTTTGTTGGCAAACCCAGTTTACGTCCTTTTGTACTTTTACTCTCTCCTGATCTACACGGTTTCCTATTTGCTTTTTTACACTGACGAAGTCTATCTTCTGTTTGCTTTTACACCATCTAGTATATCCCCCTTTATTTTACACCCCCTATTTACCCCTTAACTTTTACACTCCCTAGGTGGTCTACTATTCTTTAATATTATACCTCCTAGTCTAGCATCCCTTTACTATTACACCGCCCAGGTTAGCTTACCCCTCTTCAGTATTACAACCCCTAGTCTAGCATCCCTTTACTATTTTACCCCCTAGTCTTTCTTTCTGTTTAACCCCCCTATGTTCTCCTCCTCCTCCATGTTCTTGGAATTCCTCCTATATCTTCTAACCTTGGGGCACAGATTGACTTAAAGTTTTTACAAACTTACACCCAGTCAGAAACTCCATCTTCACTCCCTGATTTCATTAATCAATGGACAGGGCTCCCTATCATGTGGCACAGACCCCAAAATTGTTAATTTAACTTAACTAAAATAAAAAATCATACTTAGGTTTAATCCCGCAGACCCATCGATCAGTCAGGAGGTTTCATCGATCAGGTCTCGCGTTGCCCCAGTATCCTCGACCATCTTCTTTAGTCTTCTTCCTTCTTCTTTGTATGTCACACGATCTCACACTGCGCAGGGACAAGATGGAGTAATATAGATTGGGAAAAAATAGTGCTCAGGCATGATCAGAAGGAGCAGCCAGAAGCTTCCCGGGATATGTGACATAGGTATCCCGAGAGGCATGGCGCACTCATTCTGTTTTGTTCATTGCAGTGATTAGGACAGAAAGGAGAGGTGCTGCACCTTTTTTTTTTTTTTAAAGTGTTGCACTTAGGAAAAAAAGAAGGTAATTTTACTTTCTAAAGACTTGTCTACCCTTGTATGTAAAATAAAAATTTTGAGTTTAGGTCCGAAGCAATGAGCCAATCAGGTGATCTTGCTTGGAAAAAGCATCCTCTGCAGCTTTTGACTAAACTCTTCAGATTACCCGGGGAGTCAAGGTTTCTCCTGTGGTGTGCAAAGGACAGTATAAAGAGAATGGAGCTTCTCCCCATGTATTAGTTTATATGCTGGGCACAGTTGTCCTGGAACTAAACTAAAATAGTAAACGAAAACTGTGAGCAGGCAGGATCTTTGTTTGTTCTGCAATAAAACAAACATCCTATCTGGCATAAGGAGACTCATAACATAATTAAATTAGATCTTTGTGCATTTTGGTAGTCTATCACCTCCTGATATGCTGCCCCTAATATTTTGGGAGTCTCTTCCATAAAATGGGTCCTAAAAGCTCAGAAATAACAAAAATGCCTGTGATATTTTGTATCATAAATTGATCTATTGATCACAGACATTTTTGGCTCTAGCTTGTATTTTAGAGCCCTGAGCTATTATGGCTTTAAGGATTAGAAACTGAACATAAAACTCCTTGGCACAGTTGATGGCAACAAAACATCAAACACCTAATTAGGTAACATATTTTCATTAAAACTAAAAACCGTTGAGTTCAAATGAATTTTCTCTTTGGTAAGAAGCATTAACAAACCATTAGAAAAGGCTTTATTGTAGACTAGATTTAGTTTCTGTATAACCAGTGTAGATAGGGAACCAGGCAGCACAATCCATAAACTATGCACTGTTTCAAGTAGTATTTGGAATCTTTCTACGACTTGCTCTCATTTGTGTGTCAGTACTCTATATTAGACCAAATTAAAGTAGAAAAGTAGAATTTTGGATGCCTATCCTATTTTTTGGAGAAATAACTGCAGAAATTAAACCTCATAAAGCCCAAGACCCTGATGGATTTTTCTTACGAAATAACAGAAAGTTTATGAGTAACCTGGTGGCTGACCACCATTTTCTTTTGATTTTACAAGCTCTTGGTATAGTACTTTCTTAAGAAAGCAACAATATTACACAATATTCTATCATTATCCTATCTTCTTACTCATTTATGATCCAGACTTGTTTTCCAGTACCATAACTAGATTGCTTTCTTATGAACAAATAACTCATATTAAAGTTAAGGCTATACTTTATTAGTACTAAATGATTTTCATCATTAAATCATACCTATCATTCTTTTCTGTGTGGATTAGTCATTCAAAATAGCCACCTTACTTACACCATATTGCATAAGAGCACATAGCATATGGGTTTTAGTGTTTGTTTTGAAACCATTTTATGTCACACAATGGCAAAGGCCTGCCAGGAAATCCAAAACCTCATAGAATAGCAGGGAATGCCAATGAGTTACTTTTTAATCACCCTGGGACATCATTGCTTAACTTTTTCCCAATATTTTAACATATTATGAAATTTTAATATTATAAACTATTAATTTTTCAAAATGAATTAAAAGAAACAGATAGCTCTCAACAACATAATCCCTATCCGGAACATCTCAGATACTCCCTATTAGAGGGAATCTTATCTTACTGCCACTATAGATTATATTAGTTTTGACCAACTTGTTCCAGTTTCTTACTACAGTTTAACGGGACCTTTGTATTTAAAACCTGCATTCGTTTTCCTAATTGGTAAGATATTGCAACCTCATGAATGTCCTATGCAGGCTTACTTTCTCACAGTAACAACTTTCATTCTGAAGACTTTTCATGGGATATTTAACTAGTTCCTGTGGTCCTACAAAGCATTTAGAGTGGGCTATACCCCATAGGGGACATAGGCTTCCCGGATCATTCACATATAAGAACTAGACAAACAAAGTCTGTGTGGAGGACATAGGAATTTTTAGACCATTTCACATATCAGAACAGGGAGAACATTTAATTTTACATATGGCTGCACCATTTCAAGTGTGACTCCTTTCTAGGAATTAGGTCTATAATGAGGTCCTCTGATGGCCTATCCAAGATTGAAGATAAAAGATTTTGTAAAACAGGGTCCCTGTGACCTGGTAGAAAATGATTCCCCAATGCTCCTTCCTTTGGTAAAGATGCCATCTCTTTCCAGATACCATATTACACAACTTTGGGAGTGCTCATTGTCGAAACACTTGTTGGACTAATTTAGCTAGGTTATGAACCCTTAAATCACTGAAAAAACATTACTAAATATCCCAGACATATTTAAAAAGTACCATCTCCTTCAAGAACAATTTAAAACATTTCTATTCAAAACAAAATATTCTTATTGGTGCTTGGAAAAAACTTCTTAAGACTTTAACCCCCCTAGCATTCTAATTCTTTCCGTATTTCCAGGCAAAAAGTGTTACATTTTTTTTTTTTTTGCATGGAAATTTATTTTACATTGTAGGCTATAATTCTTAGGCATAACTCACTGAAATATGTCCAATATTTATTATATTTATTAATAAACTTTAAATACAAAAACACAAAAATCTGTTAAAAATTAAAAATAAATGAAACATGTAATATAACTGTACAGAAACATGTATATTATATATTTATTATATGAAGATTTCTTTGTATTGGACTCAATACAGCTTTTTTGTATTGAATCCAATACAAAATGATTTGAATGTCCCGCCGATCCTTCTTCCCGCACCGGCGCCTGTACCAACGTCACCGGGAAACCCTGGAGATTGTCTCTGCAGTTCACGGCTGAAGAACGGAGCAGGAGGACGTGTCCCCAGGACCTGCGGAGACCATCAGGATGCTGGGAGACCCCGACTGAGCAAGGTAAGTGTTTTTTTTTTTTAAGTTTTAGGCGACCCCGAGTGTGACTTGGGATTACCGCTTTTTGCAGGTAAAATTCATCTCAGGTAAGGTAAGAGTCACACTCGGGATTAATGCTAGGGGGGTAAAAGCACTACTGCAATCTTCCTTAAATAGTAAAAAATATCATATATATCACAAAATATAATTATCACAATAAGCAGGTTTTCTTGATTCCTAAAGAATAGGGACATATTGGGTCTGATTTAATAAAGCTCTTCAAGGCTGAAGAAGATGAACCGGGAATACATTTTTTATAAAAAATATTTGCTATGTATTAGCAATTGTTTTTAATCCTGGTCCAGATCCATTCCAGGTTTGCTGGATCACTCAGGGTCACTGCTGAAAGTGTATCTTCTTCAGCCTTGGAAAGCTTTAATAAATCAGGGCCATTGACTCTTGATACCTGATTTCTCAGAAAAATCATCTTGGGGAGAGGTGAGGGGTCTTTAACTTTGTTCTAATCTTTTAGCTCTTATAAGAGAAAGAAATACTTTACTGAAAATGAACCTTGCATTTCTTTGAGCACAGTTTTCTGGCCTGACCCACTTCCCCAAATCTGTGTAATTGTGTCCCTGTAGACAGAAAGAATGTTTTTTTTTTTCAGATAGTAAAGAGAAATATGACAAAAAGTGGGGAAATTTCTATTGTTGAGTTTCAGGCCATCATGTATTTCCCCTTTCATTCATAGGTGTATAAAGCAAGCATTAAGTGACAAGTGCATACTCAAACTGTGTTAAAGTAGAGGTGGAGACCAAGGTACAGCAAGTTCAGAAAGGCCTTCAGCAATGTCAATTCCTTAAACTGTCGAATATGTTGGCAAATCTTAGCTAAAACAATTAGTGAGACACTAGAATTATCCAGGGAACATGCCGGGTTAATAATTAAAGAACAGTTGGGTATGGAAAAGCTGCCAAATGCCAAAAATCAGCTCTCAACCAGGGATGCCAAGATGGTTGAATAAAAATGAGAACCAAAGTCAAGTGGACACCTCCAATTTGATTTTGCAGAACCTAATGATTTTTAGATTGGCTCATTATTGTGTTGGGTAATTACGGTTCAGTAGCTAGCATTTTCAACTTGCAGCACTAGGGTCTCCAGTTTACAGCTAGATTGGTATCTGGAATTTGTATTTCTTCCCATGTGTGCACTGGTTTCCTATAGGTACTTTGGTTTCTTCCCACAACTGGTAGGTCAATTTGCTTACCCCCCATTGGATTGTGAGTTCCTCTGAGGGTTAATGACATGACAATGGATTCTATGACGTGCTGCATAAAATGTTAGCGCTATAAAATTGCACGATGATAATACAAATTATAATAAAAGAACCTTTGTACCATGGATTAGCACATCATTAGGTGTGGCTACCATGTATTCTTCCAGTTATCGATAAATAACTCCATATGTCAGAGAATGTTCCCAGAATTTATTTATTTCCACCTTGATTTATTTTGTACCTTTCACAACAGCATCGTTTGTACCCTGTGCAAGCCTCTCATTGCCCATAACCCACACAATAACTTTACACAAGGTAAAACATTACAGTTCATTAATTCAGTAGCATGTAAATCACTAGCAACATAGAGAGAGTCAAATACTACTATCCTGTTCCCTATGAAATCAATTCATTACCTTGTGCTGTGTGCAAAGTTTAAGAATGTAATGATCAAATCTCCACGTATTCACCTTAAATTTATTTTGGCACTGACCCCAAGAAAGTATTAGACTTCCGTTACATTATACCAGGGAAATAATAAACACAATACTAAATATAACATTTACTTCACTGATCACAAATGATATAGAAGTAGCAAGGTCTCAATCTCAGGTTCCGTTGTTGCTGGTCAAGCATTGTGCATGATGATCTCCATCAGGCTGTGGCAAGACTTTAGCCAAAGCCATCACATTGAAAGCCAGTGAAATGGGAAACTCCTGAATTCTGAATTTAGGTAAGTAATACCCTGTTTACTTCATCTGTGCAGGAATAATAATAGCCCAGAGTCGGACTTCCCAAAAAAGCCATGTTTCCGCTGAGTGGACTCAAATAGGCTCACCTAAAGACCTTAGTGGGATGAACCCTTTTTTGACTGTGTCTCCTTTGCAAGAAGACCCAAACAGCAAATAAAACTTAAAGCGTACCTACATTTAACATTTTCACTTTACATAAAAGAGTAGACAACCCTTATACGTAAAGGGAAAATGTTATTCACTTTTACATTTTTTTAAGCGCAACATTCTTTTTTTAAAAAAAAAAAAGGTGCAGCACCCTCTTTCAGTCTTCATCGCCTACATCACACATCCTGGGAGGCTCTGGGTGCAAAGGGAAAGAGATGCCAAGCCCAGTGAGATCGGCTCTTTTTTTTCCTTTACAGCACGCTACGTCACCCGAACTGGCAACCTGTGCAGTGAGAGATCAGGTGACCTGCCAAGAAGACCAAGGAAGAAGAAGGAAGTGAAGAAAGAAGATGGTGGCGCCTGGGGCTTCCTTAGCACCGGTACGAAGAGGATGACTCGGGAAGAACCAGCACCATCAAGGGATCTGCAGGATTAAAGGTAAGTGTGATTTTTTTTTCATTTAATTTTAGTTCTGCTTTAATAGAAGTTCTTACCCAGCTCTGCTTTACCACAAAAGGTTTTGGATGAAGCTTGGTTTTGAAAATCTATCTACAGGTGGGCCTGATAAAATAAAAAAATGCATCAATGTTGCCATTGGAATTTTTTTTTTCTAAACACTTGTAAAGTTTGACAGCCTACATACATCTGTTAGCATTTTCTTCAACGATCTAAAACCGAAGTACAATTTTGGGTGGATTGAACCTTTAGAGACACTGGTCTTGTTTTGCTCTGGCTCATTTAAACACATACTACCAAAATACAGCTGTTAGGCTATATACACATCTCCCCATACTTTCCAATAAATTCAATGTCAAAGTGAAATGACAGTACTGTAAAATGATTTACATAAACAAAATAATGGTTTATCCAAGGATGAGGTCTGTATAGAACTGTCCCTTGTAGCAAGAAAGGCAGGCTATTGTAATGATGCGCTCATGGTGGCAAAGGTATTATTTAGCAATTAGTGACACTAATAGTTTAAAGACAATGTTCTCTGTGCTGTGTACTAAGATGACAGCCCCAGATAATTACATTCATGTCCCTGCAGGCACTGCCCTGCATCCAGTGGGATCCAGAGTTCCAGGTGGGGAGGATTCTACCAAAAACTGGAAGAACCAGCCAGCAACGCCCAAATCCTGCTCTAGATTACGGTGAGCCCACACCCGGGGTGAAAACGAGGACCTTTCCACTCAGGGCAGAGCCTGTTTTGCTGCCAAACTTTGGATAATTTTCATGGCACGCTATAGGACATGTCAAATCACTGAGGAGGACAGAAATATATTAGATGTCTTGCTGCAATAGTAACATTTAACATTTGCCGGAAATAAATAGCTTCGTTTTTTCTTCAGGGGAAATTGCATATAACAATAACACTATGCATATATATTTTAAAGCTTTTTTACAGAGTGGGCTCTCACAAAAAAAAAGATTATTATTTAATAATGCAAAAAGCACATTTGATTCAATAGGACCATGCAGTACAAAGCAATAAGAGTGAACTAATGCCGCCCTCTCTTCCCAAGAAGCACATACTCATCCTTCCTTTAACTCTCTTGTAAGGGATACTTATGCACCTGGATATTTTATTTTGCCAAAAACAAGACTATCCCTATCTTCCTCTTTATATATATTTAATTTAAAATTAAAAAAAAATCCACATACTTACACCAATAACAGAAAAACAAAATTAATAACGGTAAATACACTCAGCAAAACCCTAAACCTTTTAAATGGAAAGAAAAAAATAGTTTAATTACCTGTTCACATTAGAAATTAAGAGCTGTTCTCCCTCTGAGGGCAATTTATCCATCATTTGAAAGGAACTAAACACCAACTAATTGGGAGCAATTTTACCGCAAGGGGTCAACAGGAAAAATCCATTTTTTTTTAGGATTTTCTTGCATGTATTTGGATGTTCTTTGCAAAGTGAATCACTATTTATTTAATATTTAATCTTTTCAATATTAGTATTATTATTATTATTATTATTATTATTATTAATAATATTAATAAACAGGATTCATATAGTGCCAACATATTACTAAGCAATGTACATAAATAGGGGTTGCAAATGACAGACAGATACAGACAGTGACACAGGAGGACGAGAGGACCCTGCCCCGAGGAGCTTACAATTCAGGAGGTGCAGGAAGTCTCACACAATAGAAGGGGAGATATGGAGTGATAGGAAGTAGTCAGGGTTTTTAGAGACAGAAGAAGACAGGTAGGCATGTTTGAAAAAAATGGGTTTTTAATGCTTTTTTAAATTAGCAGAAAGTAGTAGCAAGCCGAATAGGACAAGGAAGACCAATCAAGAGAGTTGTGCCGGCTATAGAAAAGTCTTGCAGTTGTGCATGTGAGGAGGTTATGAGTGAGGAAATCAGTAGTAGGTCATTGGAGGAGCATAGAGAGTGGCTAGGGGATTATTTTTCTAACAGGTCAGGAAGCTAGGTTGGACAAGAACTGTCTAGGGATTTCAAGGCAAAGCAGAGGAGCTTGAATTTGATTCTCAGGTGAGATGGAAGCCAATCAAGTGAACTATTAGGAGATGCAGCAGTAGAAGTGTGGTGGGAAGGATGAATGAGTCTAGCAAAACACAGCTCAACCAAAAAAAAATTTTTTTGTCAAGGATTTTTTAATAAATTTAGTTTATTTCAGGTCTGCCTAATCCAGAAATGACATCAGTTTCATTGAATTGGCTCTAGTTCTTGTGATACAGGAATCAGAATAGACTATCTATCTATATTTACACCAATGTTTTGCATTTTATATATTAAATGTAGCATCATTTTCATGAAACTTTCATTTGCCTTCTTTTTATTCATACATTTTCTTTTTTTACAGAAATATGAGTTCCTCAAGAAGAAGTTGTTAAAATGGCCCTAATGTATTTTGCAACATTTGTGGTGAATATTCTCAGCAAAAACAGAAAAGAAACATTACAGAATTTATGAAACAAGCATATCTTGCATATTTTGGTAATAAACTGGGGGACCAAGATAAGTATTGGGCTCCCCATATGGTATGCAAAGCTTGTGTAGAGTGTCTATGTCAGTGGAAAAATGGAAAACTGAAAAGTTTGAATCATAATGATTGTTTTTTTTGTGCTGTGAATGTAAAAGGTTTCAATTGTTACAAGAAAAACATGTGGGAGTACCCTGATTTGGAATCAGCAAGACGACCTGTGCCGCATGGTGCTGATGTTCCCATACCAGTGTTCAGTACACTCCCTGATATTCCTGTATCCGGCATGGAGGATATACAGGGTGTGTAATCCAGGAGTTAGCAGTGGAAGTGAATATGAAGGAAGTGTTTCATCAAACCAGCAGTTCTCCCAAGTAGAGCTCAATGATTTATTACGTGACCTAAGTCTGTCAAAACAAGCATCTTAACTTTTAGCATCCAGGCTAAAAGAAAAGAACTGTCTGAGACCAGAAGTTAAAATAACAGTTTATAGGACAAGGGAGGTGACACTCCTACCATATTTCAGTGAATTTCAGATGGAGACTTTGTGTACTGTTGTAACATCCCTGGACTACTAGCCCATATGGGAGTACCAGAATACCGAGCAGAAGACTGGCGGCTTTTCATATACAGTTCCATTCGAAGTTTAAAATCTGTTTTACTGCATAATAGCAACTGCTATGCATCAATTCCAATTGGTCACTCAACAAAACTTAAAGAAGAATATGAAAATATCCAAATGGTCTTACAAAAGCTTTGCTATCATGAACACCAATGGTCCATATGTGTTGACTTAAAAATAGTGAACTTCCTCATCAGCAAAGTGAATACACAAAGTACCCATGTTTCATCTGCTTGTGGGATAGTAGGGCAAAGCAGGATCACTGAAAGCAAGTGTTATGGCCTTGACAAAGAAAAAATCATTTTCTCTCCTTTACACTTAATGTTGGGATTAGTGAAGCAATTTGTTAGAGATCTGAACAAGGACAGTAATTGCTTCAACTACTTTGGTAGATTCTTCCCTAGTTTGAGTACTGAATAATTAAAAGCAGAAATCTTTGATGGACCCCAGATTTGGAAACTGATCAATGATTTAAATTTCACAAGTTACATGACCGATACTGAAGCTTTTGCCTGGCACAGCTCATGTCATGGTTGTCAATAACTTCTTGGGTAACCATAAAGCACAAAATTATGAAGAGCTGGTACAAAATCTGCTCTTAAACTTTAAAAATGTGGGTGCTACTATGAGCATAAAGGTACACTATCTCCATAGCCATTTGCAAAAATTTCCATAAAACCTTGGCGATTTCAGTGAGGAACAAGGGAGAGTGTCATGGTTCTGCAAGGCTCTCTGTGTCACCAGCTCAGTTGGCAGAGACAAGCACAGGGCACAGAGTTCAAGCAGCTGCCCCGTCTTCACCAGAGCCTCTGCCAGGTTGCGGCCCTTGTGCACGCAGAGGCAAGTGACTGCTGACATGCAGGAACAAGGTGTGGTACCAGATCGAGGGACAAAGAGTAGTCAGACAAGCCAGAGGTCAGGGCAGGCAGCGATCTGGGAGTAGTCAAGGTCAAGCCAAGGTCGATACACAAATAATCAGGAACAGCAGGATCAAACAACAGGGACCTGGAAGCAGAACCAAAGGAACTCCTTGGTCAGGCAACTTCCTGTTGCCATTCACTTCCTTTTAAGAATGTTCATGTGATGGAAGGAAGCCATGTGACCTGCTGCATCCTATTCTACCACCAGAGGGAGTCCTGGAGACCAGACTTTGGTGGTGTTCATGCCTCCACCAGCAGGGGAAGTCCTCTGAGGTAATGGAGCAGCTGACTGGGAGTCACATGACCTAGACCAGGAAGTGAGCTGAGGAGGTGAGCTGTTGCTGGCAGTAGAGGAATGTAAGGTGGGTGACACTGAAGGGGGCAAAAAAAAAGGTTTGTTGACCAGTGTTATAGATTGTAGTCCAGACGAGAGATGATAGGGAGTAGTCAAGGTCAAGCCAAGGTCGATACACAAATAATCAGGAACAGCAGGATCAAACAACAGGGACCTGGAAGCAGAACCAAAGGAACTCCTTGGTCAGGCAACTTCCTGTTGCCATTCACTTCCTTTTAAGAATGTTCATGTGATGGACGGAAGCCATGTGACCTGCTGCATCCTATTCTACCACCAGAGGGAGTCCTGGAGACCAGACTTTGGTGGTGTTCATGCCTCCACCAGCAGGGGCAGTCCTCTGAGGTAATGGAGCAGCTGACTGGGAGTCACATGACCTAGACCAGGAAGTGAGCTGAGGAGGTGAGCTGCTGCTGGCAGTAGAGGAATGTAAGGTGGGTGACACTGAAGGGGGCAAAAAAAAAGGTTTGTTGACCAGTGTTATAGATTGTAGTCCAGACGAGAGATGATATGAGTGTGTACAAGGAAGTTGATGGTCTCTGGGGACAGGAAGGGGCAGATTTTGGAGATGTTGTACAGCTGAAAGTGACAGGACCTGGAAATGTTCTGAATGTGGGGGGTAAAAAAGAGGGCAAAACTGAGGGTGACGCCAAAACAACGTGCTTGAGGGAAGGGACGAATAAGTGTTGTTAACCGTTAGGAATATGTCAGGGGAAGATTTGGAATTTGTGTGGGGAAGATGATGAGTTCAGTTTTTTCCAGGTTGAGTTTCAGAAATCTGTCAGACATCAAAGATTTCCCATGCCCAATGTTCAGTACAATGCACCCATGCATTCTTTTTTAATTTTTATTAACTGTATGTGTCCCCTTTTCTTCAATTCTTAAGCTAGGAAGATTGTATAATGTGGGGTTGTAATTTGATGTACACAACTATGGCAACAGTGTATGTCTGGGTTGTGGTAGCTTCAGACTTGCGGTTGACTGCAGGTGTCTACTGTTGGCTCAACTATAATCCTAACCAAGAGGTAGGCAAACTCCTGCCTTTAGGCCGGATACAGCTTAGCCAGTATTCCAGTCCGGCCTAACGCCCCCCTAGTTATTTATTTTTGGATCCGGCCTAATTGAATTGACGCGTTATGGCGAATTCCTGTGATATCATTGATTTCATCAATTTCCCGCAACGTAATCCCAATTACTAAACAGCAGAAGCAATGCATAGCTACCAGTCTCCGGAAGGTTGACCTGGAATGCCGTGTCTTCAACCCCGAATGGACTAATGAATTATTCTTCGTCCAACACAGCAACATTCCACACCGTGTTTAGTGTGCAATGACACCAACAGCACTTTCAAGCAGTCGAATCTCAGGGGGCATTTTGATGCCAAGCACGTGCACACGTACAGAAACTACACCCCGGATGAGCGGAAGACTGAGGCTGCTCACTTGCAGTCACAGTTGGAAAAACCTTTCCTTGGACAACTTGGTTCCTCTGACCTAGTGTGCCTTCTTGACTACCTGAAATGGCCTAGTAGTCCAAAAAGTTTGCTGACCCCTGTCCTAACCACTCCCATAAAAGACATTCACCGTAAAGCACACCCGCTATTGACATTTGTGCAATGTGCGCACCAATGTGGGGGAGACCACACTCTCTTTCACTTTTCCTGACCTCAGGCTGACCCTGGCTCATGTCTGGTCTGAGTGGCCACAGCTTTTTTTGCAGATGTTACATAGTACATGTGCACATGTGTGCAACTCTGTTAGGTAGCTTTTTTTTCCTATTTGCCACAAGGCTGCTATCCAAATGCAGCTTTTTGATCCCCAATCTCTCCCCAATCTCTGATCCCCAAATCTCTTCCAAGAGATGTCCATCAAGTTAAATCTCTGCCAATGTACAATGAAAAATATTCCTTCTTTGCTACTCAAAGGGCAGTAGGGTTCATTCCCTTGAGGTTAGTAGTTGGATTTTAGCCTTTTGTGAGTATAAGTTTGAGTTTCACTATTTGAAAGAAAATTCTCAACACTAGTCATTTTTATCAGTAATTCTTTATAAAAACCTAAGCACATTAAGGCAACATGTGGCACTGAAAAGTCTGTTTTACCAACTAAACATGTCCAGTTTTTAAAATCCATAATTATAAATAAAATTAAATTGCTTTGGGATGGGACGTCTATGTTTGAACTCATTTTAAAATGTCCACATATTTTTATAATTTTACAATGTTATGTATGAAACTGGACCCCATATCCACTGTGTGGATTATACACAATAATTGCCCCAGATCAGCAGCAAAAGCTGCTCTTGATGACTTGCTAATTGCAGGAATTTCTACCTTTGAACACTGGGATGTATGAGCATTACCCAACTTTAATGCTGCTTGATATACTCTTTTATACAGCTTGTCCTCACCCAGACTGTCAATCAACCACACTATTTACTTGTTATTAGATTAAACAGCCTATGTGTAACCAACAAGCTAATTACTTGCAAAGGCCCCTGTGCATTCTACAGTTATTAACTTGTACATGTTCTTAACTATTCTTGTTCAATGCCTGCCATTTGTGCATGGTTCTGATCTTGTTTGCCATCTTTGTAACATATGAGCTGAGGTGAAGGGTTTGGTTATCCGCTGGTAATAGGTGTATGGAGGCCTAAAA
The DNA here is from genome assembly GCF_032062135.1 of Pyxicephalus adspersus. Classification (NCBI taxonomy): domain Eukaryota; kingdom Metazoa; phylum Chordata; class Amphibia; order Anura; family Pyxicephalidae; genus Pyxicephalus; species Pyxicephalus adspersus. Next base: position 19,814,720 of record NC_092863.1, on the reverse strand, counting down.
TTTGGCCTGGATTGCCAACCCTTGATTCATAAAATGGAAGCAAAACAAAGGTAAAGAAGGGTTTTTTGGCAAAAAAATAAGTTTTATTAATGATATATTTTTATAATACATAATTCACGATGAAACAAAAAACATACCAGTTTCTTTAATGGTCAGTACGTGTATACTGGCCATTGACTGCTCGAATGGGGCACTAGACAAAAGCTCTCTAATCAGAAGGTATAGTAAGATGTAATTTGTGTCGCATACATATATGTCGATAACCCGACGCATTTCACCCAGGCTTGGGCTTCTTCAGGGGTAACGATATGCTTAATGGGTATGAAGAAGCCCAAGCCTGGCCAAAACGCGTCGGGTTGTCCAGATTGTGTGTTACTTTATTGAGGGGAATTAAATTCTAACAATGCTAGATTAGAAGGGATACAGATACAGGGCAGATACAGACTTTGAAAACATGTGCTTAGATGTTGCCTTCATTCAGAGACTTATCTCTAAATTCATAAATATAAACTTATACTCTAGAATTTTCAAATACTGGAGATGTCCTGTGTAGGCCTTTCATGGTTCTCAGAAGCTATAGTGGGTCCTGATCCTGGCACACAGAGGTGCACCTGAAAAAAATCCCTAGTCTCTTGAATTTTACTGGTAGAATCCCAAAGGAAAGAATCCCAAAGGAGAACTTAGTTTTACATTTTTAGGTTTGGTCTCCAGTAGACATCGCTCTACTACAGGTGTGTCAAACTCAAATGAACAGAGGGCCAAAATTAAAACCTTTGCGGGCCAACCTTGAAATTTATTGAAAATACTGAGAAAGTTTTTCCTTCTCAATAGATATAAAACTTTTTCATTTTTTTTATTTTTTTTAAGAAAAAATCCTATGCCACTTTCTATTTTTGTAGCCTTCTGAGTTAAATTTCAATGGTAACCTTTTTGCACAGGCTAATAATAATATTAATTTAATAATTAAATAATAATAATAATAATAATAATGAAAATCCAACCATTCAAGTCCATGCCTTGGAGTGCCGGGAAAAGTACAGCTGAGGGGGAGTGCTGGAAATTCCACGTGGCCAATGCAGGGCTGGGACTCCTTCTTCATTGAAATAGAGCTGGTACTAAAATTCTCAGCCTTACTTGCATCTATAAAACAGGTATGTGGGGCCACACATAGGCAGAGAGCCCGCTGATCTATAAACGCTGGGAATGGTAGTAGTGCCGCAATTTCAATGCAGTGGCTGTCCAGCTGCAGATCATATTTAGGATTCCTTTGGGGGCCAAAAAAAGGACGTTGGGGGCCGATTTGGCCCCTGGGGCCAGAGTCTGACACCCCTGCTTTATTGGGCATCATTCTATGGGCTTAGGTGCCTTAGTTTTGCTATGATGACATGACTGGTGACTAGTGATACGGCCTTTTTTTGTTTTGAATAAAATGGGGACATGTTTACAACGCCATATTTTTAGCTTGAGCCCAAAACTTTGCTGGAGTTTTAAATACAGTTAGAGAGAGATGACAGGTTTGTCTTTAGGAATACCAGATAACTACTGTCAGTAAATGTTCTGTTCAGTGAATTCATTACTACGATTAATATGTGGTAAATATTTGTGAGACTGTCAATGCAATCAGCTGTCCGACATTTATGTGCAATTAACATCACATTTCAACAAAAGGCATCAGTAACCACAAAAAGAACCTGAACAAGGTTACATCAAGGTACTCAGAGAAAAGAAAGCCATTAGCAGCAATTAATAGACTGCAAGTAAGTACAGTATGACTTTTGTTGTGGGTAAAGAATGACACACCTTGGGTGTGTGGCAACGACTACACAAGTCAGCTTGATTTACAGGACAGACCACCATTCTCTGTTCTCGCATATCCTTTCTTTGTGTGGGACTAGAGTTTTGATGTTTCAGCTTACACCTTTACCAGTGTGGGAAGAAAAAAAAATTTGAACCCAGAGCAGCATTTTATATTGCACACTATTCTGTGTCTATTTGATTCACAAGAACTTGTCATCTGACATACATATACACCACGTGCCAAATTATATCTTTCATGAACCCCAAAGGTAGTGTAAAACAAGACTGGCTCTGCCTACACGATACAAGACAATAGGCAATATTTGACTCTCCATTATGTCAAATCTGCCTTTGGGACACCTTTAATCTTTCTTGTTTTTTAATGTTTATTTCATAATACTTCTACCCCACACAGTGGTATTGCACTATAATGTCATCAAAATTGTAAGGTGAAACAACCTACAATAGTCCATAACTTTTAACAATACAAGTTACTTGCAAGTTTGCGAAAATGCACTTAGTGTCCCTATTTAGTGAGATAAAACGCCTTTGGTGTGGGAAAATAAGCACATACATAAATAGTATCAAACCTAGGAATATTACATATTTTAATATCTCTCTGACGATTATTCCTTTACATGAGCTTTAGAAGGGGGCACTTAGTTTGGGTCCCTTATAGTCATACAGCAGTCCTCAAATGAAGCCTTCATTAAACTAAACAGTTTAGTGCTCAGAAAAGTCTTGTTTCTAAATTTTTTACCAGAATGTGCATTGCTTTACACTACAAAGTTGGGAACTCAGATAGTTTAGAGTTCAGACCACACCTAATTTAGATGCCTTGATCTGGCAATGTGGCTTCTACATGTATTTGAAAATGTATGCAGGATTTTTTTTGCCTTCCTCTGGATCAACTATGTTGGGTTTTATATCTGGGATATGTTTATTTCCCTAGTGGTAGAACTTGAGGGACTTGGTCTTGGTCTTTTTTCAATCTGGCTTACTATGTAACCATATATGCAACAATAACCCCTATTTCTAACCTGAGCAGTGCAGACTTGTATTGGCATCCTTTGGCCTTCTTGCAATACATTTGTTTGCATTTGGTTCCATTTGGTATTCTCAGGCAGTTAGCATAGGATCACCTGAGGGACATCTGGCCTTTGGGTGTTACCCTTAGGGGTCACCAAGCTCTTTGCTGCAAGTTGTTCTCTAGTTGCATCACTCAGGGTGACCCTATCCTAGGGGGAGGGATGGAGAGGCTTCGGCTAGTAGTGGATTCTTGCTTGGTCAGATAGTGGTAAGGGGGGATCTTAGCTTGAATGGATTTTTATCTGAATGGCAGCACTCTGTGGCACAGAACACAGAATGCAGTAGTCACAATAATATACCATGCCATGAACCATGCATATTCTTCCCCACCCTAAATTGTATGCTACCGACCCCTGCATTTATTATGCTTTATTGTAATTACATACTTCTGACAAAAGTGTTCATTGTCCCATGTCTACTTGGATGTAAAGCTGATCCTTTGTTTTTAATAATTTTAGTTAAACACCTGAAGCAAGCATGCAGATTACTGTGGAACAAGTTGTATCAGAATTATCTGAATACCTGGGCTTATTTAGAGGCAGTGATTGAGAAATTATGAATCGTAGAGGATCAGAATACAAACTAGGCAAACAGTATTTTTCAGATCAAGGCCAGAAATAGATACATAATCTCTTAGGGGATCATTTATAAAACAGCGAATCTGACATTGAAACCATTTGTTTCAGTAGCGATTGTAATTTATTCTCCTTTAGGGAATGTTTCATTGAATGTCAGATTCACTATTTTATAAATAGACCTCCTAGCTAGGTCCTTATTAAGTGCTCTTTTGGAACACATATACTTACCAGGCCCACTTACCTGGTAAGTAATAGTTGATTTATTTCTACATCCAAACTTGATGAACTAAGCCACTAGGCTACCCTACATACACAGTAAATCACCTCCCTTCATAGTCTGGTAAGTCTGTTGCAAGCTACTAGGGATAAGCCAGAATGCCTCTGGCATTCTCTCTAAAATTTCCTCGAACTTCCAAATGTTAGGCAAAGTTTTGGGTAACCGATTTAGCTAAACCATGGGAAGATCAATGAGATTATAAAAGGAGGATTCACAGGGGATTAACAGAATTCCCTGGGAATCCTCCTGTTTGCGATCCCCGGGGCACTTGAGGTTAAATAACCTCTAGTGCAGGGGATCCCACACTGTTCTCAATCAATGCAGCCCCAGCTGCATTCATTGAGATGATCCCGGGGACTAGAGGTTAAATGGGCACAAGTCTCCCCATTCTAAACCTCTAGTGCTCCCTGATTGGCTGAGAAAAGCTTTACTCAGCCAGACAGAGAGCACTAGAGGTTTTGAATGGGGAGACTTGTCCCTATTTAACCTCCACTGCCGGGATCGCACACTGAGCTGATCAATTAATGCAGCCGGCGCTGCATTCATTGATCAGCACAGCCCGCAACCCTATTTTTTTAATTCAATTTTTTTTAAATTCGAGCTGATCCGCAAATTTACACCAGCCATCCTCGCTTACAATTTCGGTAAGCAAGAACAGCCAAATTTGCAGCCCGATTGAGTTTTAAAAACTTGCTCGTTCATCCCTACAAGCTACCTTCCTTTCTGAGGATAACCCAGAGCAGCGTTAAAGGAGATCAGATTAGTTAGTGAACAATCCAACACTTGGTGAATTCTGCTTCACAATGATAGGAGGAGCCGACATAGAAGGATCAGTTATCCCTGTGTTTTTTTTTTGTCCACTTTTTTGACACCTCTTGCTTAAAAGCCAAAAAGTCAGAAGGATCATAAGACCTGACTCTCACGGTCCGTATTTATTCTGAAAATCAAGATCAAGTGAGCTTTTGCCCTTCTGCTTCACGTGAAGTTTCTGTCCTCCCTCACCTTGACAAAATTGAAACATTTTAATTTATCTCTTGTACTAGGGTGACAGTATAAGTTTGCACTTCTAATCAGGCACCGAAAAAAGTGCAAGCACCGATAAAATGCATTTATATTACAAATTATATTTTTATGATTCCCTTGGCTCTATGAAATTTTTCTTTGCAAACAGAACTTTCTCTGCTTTATAGTACATTAAAAGGAAAAATAAAAAGACATTTATTTATATTTTACAGAGAACAAAAATATTTGTGTATGTGTAGGTGTGTCTGGGTGTGTGTATTTACATTTACTTTGCATTACATCTACCAGTAACTGAATATAATCACATTTTTGCAGGGAGGTAGCTTAATTCCAGTTCCTGGTGCTTCAATGGTAGAGCCAGCAAGAATGGCCAATAATATCAGGAAAAACAGGATACACTGAAATGGGCATACAATCTTATTACAAAGCTATCTTAAAAAAAAAACATATTGTATTTCAGTATTAATAGCAAACACCCAGGATGGGCTTTAATCACCTTTCATATCAGTTTAAATATTGTTGTAATTACTACTTTACAATTACGTAAAAAGCATGTTTTGTGTGGTATCCCAATGCACCGATAAAAGTTGTCTATATACTGTCTCAAACCTTCATACTTCTACACCTCTGTACTCACTTTGGTGAAGAATCAGATGGACCCAATATCTCCTCTGTGGCTTCCAAGCCATAGTAGTGAGGATTAGGATAATAACAGAAGACATATTGAAACTGCCATCAAAACTTCTGCGGAATGCACAAAATCAGTCATAAACCATAAAAATGAAGACAGGCAAATAATGGAAAAAAACATAAATGCAATTAATGTTTTTAAAGCACATAAAAACATATCTTGTGTTAAAATTTGATTTACCATGCCAATTTAAAAACACATTGGGGTTGAGTTACTAAAGGTATTTTGGCTGTTCACATAGCAAAATGAATTATACCCTTGCCACGATTTTCTACTTAGTTTGGTAAATAAACTAATCTCTACTTACTTCAACCTTCCAATTCTGTGCAAGGAAAAATCATATTTGTTTAATTTTCTTTGCATGTGATTGGGTATTCTTTGCAAAATAGGCAATCACTGTATTCACTAAGGTAAGGTAAGAAAAATTCCTTGATAATTCACCTTGGTAAGCTAACAGCCTAAATATTACCTGGCTCTTAAAATACATTAGGAATAATATACTACATGTAGGTCCAGCAGCTCATTACAAAGTATGGAAAAATTGCAATTGCTCAGTTAGGGGTCCTATATATAGCAGGATTGGTAAGTCTTTCTGATGCTACCACTAGAGAGCCACCTAAGAGTTATTCTTTCTTAGCAAGTTAAATACAAAAACATGGAATACTGAACATATCTTGTGAATGTACAGGTGAATTTGTCTAGCCTGTGCCCTTGTGAACATCTTGTGTCCTCCTTCCCACACTTGTTTAGGTATGAGTGACCAGATAAGAAAATCGTGGCTGTTATTGATCGACAGGTCATAAGAAAGAAAGCAACTGGTAATATACAAAATATAGTATCTCTCCAACAATTGTATGTATAATGTGACAGTATAATGTAACAAGGAGGTTTGGCCAAAATGAGCTAGCAATGGTCACGTAATGGTTTGACTGGTTAAGATCAGAGTATATTTGTTAACTCCAGATATCATAGAATTTAGTACTGACGCTGACATTTTCTGGATACACGTAAAGAAATGCCAAATTGTCCCTGCCTGACTCTTCCCAGGTATGAAAATGGGCACTCCCTGGGTTAAACCGAGTCATGTTATCTTACCGTTGGACCATTGTACGCATCCAATAAAGATAAGTACTAACTTTATTTATTTTTTTACAGGAGATTAAATACATTCAACAAAAATACCACAATAGTACAGGTAAGAAAAAAGAAAACAAGAAAAAATAACAAAAAAATAAAGAATAAATAATGTTAGAATCAGCTCCAAACAAAAATACAAATTGAGGGGGAATACAGTAAATTTATTCAGGGTATATCAGTACATAATTGAAGCATAATTATCAAGTAGGCGGTAGACATAGCAAGCATTATGATCAAAAGTCAAGATAATACTTTTCTTAGTGTGGATTTGTAAAACATCGATGCTTCTATCTATTCAATTTGGAATACAAACCATAATTTCTCAATAAATAAAAAGAGGGTGGGAGGTTGCAGGCTTATCCAATTATGCAAAATAGTTTTCTTAGATACCAAGGATATAATAGACAGAAGTCTGCTACATCCTTTTGTGATTCACGTGCCTTGTAAAGTCAATTCTCCAAGTACTAACTTTTAATTAATCAGTGTCTAAGTGTTTTTTTTTGTCATTCTTTAAACCTTCCTGACACTTTAGTCCCGCAAATACTTCCACCTTGTTACATTATGCTACTAAAACATTGTTATATTACATCCAAGCACACCTTGGTGCCACCACTAAAAATAACTAAAAGTGTAAAGCTGACATTATGCAGAAATGTTTTGTTGTTATTTTGTTTTTTAGGAGTATTTATAAGGGATTTTTAGGAGTGTTTATAAGGAATTTTTAGGAGTATTTATAAGAAATTTTTAGGAGTATTTATATTTGTCTGTATATTTCACAATCAGCTTGGCCCTAAGCCTTATCAAATGGTAAATTATAGAATAGAATGCTGAGTTAGTTGGCCTATTTGTTAAGGCTGGGAACGTACAATAAAAATTTGTGGAAGAAATAAAGATATGACAATAACAAACAACGGATGAGAAATTTAGACTAAAGTTTTAACTTAAAGAGTCACAACTTGATGAGTTGTTTTCAACTAAACAATTGCAACTACTGCCCCTAAAATGAATAAAGATTCATCGGGTTAAAATAGTCTGTAGAATTGCACAGAGAACTCTAGGACAGTAGTGATTAGGAAGAAGTTAAAAATGTGAAGCTTGGCAGCTTTATATAGATGCCCAGTTTATCCCAATGTTTCCAGGAATAAGGCTAGAGATTGAGCAAAGGGTTATTATTCAGCTGAAGGAATTCCTTGAAAAGGAACTCCTTGAAAAGGAAAATATGGTAAATATAGAGTAAAGGCATTTGTTTTCTAGAAAGAAGATAAAGTACATTAAAGCTTAGAGGCGGAAAAGGTCTCCTCATTCAGGACGCAGTTTAAGTTATATGACCCATTGCAGACTCAGTACAAAGTTGAAGTTGAGTTGCCTTGCCATTTGAGTGCAACAAAAAAATCTCACATTTTTATTTTTAATAGTGTTGGTCGAATATCTCACTATTCGATTGGACAGCTATTCGATCCAATAGTCAGATATTGCTCGGGTGATCGAATGCCGGATTCGAACACCAATGAAGTCAATGGTGGGAGAATTTGGGTTATTTTTAGGGACTATTAAGGGTTGCAAACGCAATCAGGGAGTCCTCTGTTCTTGGATAGAGAAACTCTATCCAGGAACACATACTACAGGGCTGCAGCAGCGATCCTGATTTCTGTTTCTGTACTGTACTAGTAGTATGTGTTCTTGGATAGAGTTTTTCTATCCAAGAACACAGGGCACTAGATGTGATGAGAATGGGGAAACTTGTCCTCATTCAACCTCTAGTGCCCGGTGATCGCCTGCTGTCACAGCTCTGACCGCAAAGTTCCCACGGTCATGTGACCGTGGGAACTGAACTGCAGATGAGCTCAGTGTGCAATCCCCGGGGCACTACAGGTTAATTAACCTGAAGTGCCCTGGAGATTGCACACTCTTCTCAATGATTGCAGCCACGGCTGAAATCAATGAGAAGATGCTCGGCACTGGGGATATCTCTTAAGCTACGTACACACTTCCAATTATTATCGTTGGTAAACGAACGACGATATCCTGCACGATATCGTAGATATCAGATATTGTACACACTATAGATGCGATCGTTTGAACGATACAGGAAGTGACGTGCACCACAGGAATTGAGCGAACATTCGTTCACCGCGCATGCTCAGACCATGGACGATCAATGAACAACCGTACACACGATAGATGGTCAACGATCGTCGTCCAATCCGATCCGCCGGTCTGGTCGTTCATTTCCAACGACTATCCTCGTTCGTCGGCGTCGTTGGTTACTTTTTTACGAACGATTTTTGCCCAATCGATCGTTCGTCGTTCATTTCCAACGATAAAAATTGGAAGTGTGTACGCAGCTTTACTCTATCGCACGCTTTCAAGCACAGTAATATGATACCATTTGTTACATTTTTCTCGCAGTGGATAAAAGAAAATTGTAACAAATGTATCATAATATTACTGTGCTGGAAAGTGTGTTACGGATTAAGAGATACCATGTCATTGTAGGATAACCTGCAAAAAAAAATAGTTAAATAAACACAAATACTCAATAAACTAATTTAATATTAATTTTTATTTTTTTATCCAAGTTTTTGCCGTCAAATCCCATTTTTTTTTCGGGTTGGGTCTATCCAAATTCGAACACTTATATTCAGGTTGACTATAAGGAGAACCCAAATTTGAACACCAATGCTATTTTTTAATGCAAGTGATATATTAGAAGCTGTACCTAAAACTGAGATTCACAATATAGTTCTATCACCAATATCACTAGATTTTATTTTAAATAGGGCTAGTTGGAAGATTTCTTTTCAATTGATATAGAAGAATTTAAAGAATTTTTAATTAAAACACATGAAAAGATTCTGAGCGATAATAATTCACATAAGACCCATCCCGTATTATTGTGGCATACTTTAAAGACAGTCTTCAGAGGCCATATTATCTCTTATGTGGCACACCATAATAAAGGTAAGAATCAGTACTATGGTTAGAGAAATAAACACAAAGAGCTATTGAAGAATTACACCAGTTAGAATTTGAGAAGTATCTGAAAGTGAAAAAAGGAGTTTAAAGGATATTTTATCATTTTGGACAGTGAAAAACAGCTGTAGAGGTAAATAAACTTCCCTTAACTTTATCAACACAAGACTAAAAGTACTTCAGGCAATATTATGAAAATTTATTTAGATCTCAAGGCAATGCTAATATAAATAAAGAAACACTTATTGTTATCTGAAACTGTGAATTTACCTAATACAAAGGTTTAGGTTAGGATTACAATCAAGAGGTGTTTGCTTCTGAAAGCCCCAGGTCCTGATAGGTACTTCAATAATCATTACCATTTGATGGCAAAAGAGATAATATAAATATTATGCATATTACTTTTCTTGATCAATAGGTAAAATATATTTTGATTGTCAATAACATGGTGACATTAAAACCTGGGAAGGACCCTCAGTAATTGGTCTCCTATTGTTTAAATTTCATGCCTGAACAAAGACATAAAAATGTCAACATTAATTATGGCAAAAAGATTAAGAGTTTAATTAATGATTTGGTGCAAGAAAATTACTTTGGCCTTTATGTCAGCTCAATTGATTTACAGGACAGCTATTACTAACCCTAAAAAACTCCCAGAAGTTAAATGCGCAAAAAGAAGTAATTAGAGAAGTTACTCCCACTGTGGTTATTTTGGCAGATGTCTTTAACTAATAACATGTCATACATTTTCTACAGTAAGGAACAGCTGTCTGGTGTAGTTATAAGAAGTATGCACTAACATAATAATACATATAAAATACTTCAATAAAAAATGTATTTCAATAAAAATTTATACAGGACTGAGGCAGAGTTGCCCCCTCTCACCCCATTTGTAAATTTAGCCTTTTTAGCCCCCTGCTCAAGCAATCAGGAACATAAATGCAGGTTTATCAGTGGATGCAAGAATTTAAAATTTCATTATATGTGTGTAATCAGCCTCTGTATCTCCCTGATCCAGCAACACTATTTCATAAAATATTATTTCCAATTAGGAATATGGAAAATATTCTGAGTTTCATATTGACCCAAATAAAACATTATTTAAAGACTGATAGCAAAAAAATGATGTCCCCATCAGGGAAAAAATTGCTCAGATAAGATTCATTATTTAGGTTTAAAGGTCTGTTGTCCTAATTATCTGCCAGCAATTAAGGGAATCCTAAAGTGTTTGGGTAGATGGACAGAAAGCCAGCTATTGCAAAGTGAACTGATAAAATTGCTAATAATCTAATTTTTTGCAGAAACTAATGTATGTGTTTCAATCATTGTTCCCTTTTTAAATTATAACATTGATGGAGGAGATGTATTGATTTTGTGTAAAAGTTAAAAGAAACTTAGAACATCTCAAACAGTTACTGGGCTGCTAAGGCAGGTATGGAATTGGCATACATCATTTGGTATATATATTTGTATATAAAATCTGCACATTGATGACCGATAGCATGGCTAGTTGGAAATAAATATTTTTCTAAAAAGTAAAAAAAGAAACTAATAGAAGGTTGGGAAGTAGTTTTTCTGCTACATGCAATAAAAGGGAACTACCTAGTACCCTAGAGAAATCATCCTATTTTGGAGATACACTTCAGACCTCAAAGTGATAGTGAAAAAATTTCCGAAAAGCAATTCACCATGGGTCAAGGAGGTGCAGAGGCAGTTGTCCTATTATTTTCATAAATGTATAGATAGATAAGTATTGCCAAGTAAGTTCATTAAGCACTGGAATAAATATATGAAAAATATTTTCAACCTTCAAAGAGTAGAATGAAGTATGGTTGCTACTAACTCATATTTGCTACATTTAAGTGATAGGAGTTTTCTTTCCCGTACACGTGTTTTTAAATATAAATTTTATCCGTCTTTAATTTGCATATTAATTACATTTTGGCAGAATTCTAACCCTTTCCAATATTAAAATCTGAGACGGATGCTCTTTTTACTAGCGATAACATAATTAAAGTATTACGTTTGCCATATTGCTAATAAAACCAACCACAATTTGGTTTTCAAACAAGCTGAAAGCAAGACAAAGTGAATGCGATCTAATAGCAACCAATACATAGTTTCCAGGATTTTCTATATTGCACCATAAAAAGTCATAGGTTTGCACTTAACTTTATTTTGTAAAGACATGATATATAGGCCTGTTGCTTATGCTTATGCTATTACATAAAGTTAAAAGATCTACATAGTGAAATTTGGAAGATGTCACAATGATGTCATACTGTACAGGTATACACATGTACACCCTATACAAAAACAATTTGTCTCATAGCTATATTACGCTATACCTTTTCTTGAATAGATAGTTCTGCCCAAACCCTCTAATTACTTCACGTGACATTTGCGTACCTCACTCCCCCAGATTGGAACATAAACCCGTCAGTCAGGACCTGATGCCACCTTTATTATGGAGACATCTCCCTGGAAGCGAAGTGACTCAACCACAAGTGGAAAAATACACAGCAGAATTACACACCATGTCACTTTTAGGTCATTAGTCTCACATTCCGCATTGACCTCTTCATGACCGTATTGCAGATTATATTAAGTTTTTTAGTTTGCTATTATCTGCCGATTATGAATCAGCAGAACAGGGTCAGGCAACGATGGATGCCTGTATAATCTACAATGAATGGCTGATTACACACTGCCCAAAAAGATTCAGTTAGTGCTAGTTTTCTGTTTACTGTGCAGTGATCGTTCAATAAAATTCATAAGCCATTTATAATAGTAAAAAAAGTCAATTATAAGAAGACTATTTATTCGCCAATTCCCTTAAGGAGGAGGTTAACTCTGGAATCTGTGCCCCAAAAAAGCAGGCAGAGGGGAAGTGACTAGTCATAAATATTCCTGGTGGTCTCACTGTATTTGATCTTTCTTGCCTTATTGACTTGTTTAACTTGTCGTAGTGAAGGGAGTGAATAAAGAAAATAGGTTTTTCCCCACTAAGATGAATATGGTTGAAAGCAAGAAGGAGAAACTTTTTTTTTGGCATGTACAAAATGAACTCATACTACTAATAATCCAACAAAAATCGAAGTTACAATATAGTTCATTAGGTATCTGTACACCTTGGTTCATAACACGTTTTGCCATATGGCTTCTTCAAGGGGACGTTTGAAACGGTTAGTAAAATGCCTAAGGAAATAAATCAGTGCCTTGGTTTGTGGTAGTAACTTCTCTGCTCTTTCTGCTGCTTAGGGATATCTTTGCTGGGCAGCTCTGATCAAGCCAATACAACCACCAGGTGGGTAGCCAGATCAAGGTAGCCTTCCGCTGCTACGCAAGGGCTTATTGAGTAGGCAGCTCAGACAGAAGTCATGTAGCCTCTTGCTGCTGCTAAAAGCACACCTATACTAGGCAGCTCAAACACTGGTTTATCTGTGAAAAAGACAAAAAGACCTCAGGTCCAGGAAACCATAAAGCGAAATGCGTCAGGAACCGAGACTTACCACTGTTAGATCTTGATGTATATATGTGACTGCTTTTAACAAGTAAACTCATTTTGTACTTGTCACAAAAGACCTTTCATTTCTCTTTTTTGATTTCAGCCATACTTGCCTCAGTAGGATATTTGAAACTAACACACAAAGAGGTATTACTCACAAAACACAAAGTAAGGGATTCATTTCTTTATGCCAGCATCCAGCTATGGGCACAGTATGTGGAACAGTAGTGGTACCTACCTCATTCCAAATCACCAGAGGCTACCTGTCAAATTCACATTGCTTTATATCCCACAATGCAAATACAATACTGATAGGGTTTTGTCACAGACATCATTGGAAGTGCTCTGTTAATTCCAGGAGAACTTTAAGACAAATCATTTTTTCAGGGTACCTCTTAGGCACACTTAACATTACCAGTGTTTCCGTATAGCAGAAAAGAGCTATTCTATTCATTCTAACTATACATGATCGATAATAGGATTGATAAACCTACTTTGTACAATCAGGCAGGTCATTATTGCAGAAAGAGACTGACAATTTGGCTTCTGCAATAGTAAGTCTTACCTATCTGATCACTTTGGGTTTCTAAAATCTTTGCCTTCGCTGGGATTAGAAAATGTGTGTGTGCCTATGCAAGAGCTACTTCATCCTGGCATGACCAATCATGGCACTGGAATGTGGTCAGGTGAGCATCACAGATTTAGTTCTATTTATTTGAATAGAATAGAACCCCAGGGTTCATTTAAACAGTGTGCAAGAAGAGGTTTCACAGAAAGGAAATCAGGAAAATACGCAGATGTAGCATACAAGGTAGTGGAATCAATGAGGTTATAGAATATCAGCAGTGTTGATAAGCAACAAAGGATAAAAAGTATTTTATTAAACCAAAAATGAATGGCAATTGTTTGTGATACGCATTCCTTTGACAAACCGCAGATCATATAGTTAGACATGTAGATAACTTCTGTTTTAACCTCCTGGGTGTTACACTGATGTCTAGATTTCTGTATCAAAAGCGTTACACTGTTTTTCATGAAATCTTTTTTTTAAATTGTAGACCTGTAACTTACAGAAATATGTCCGAACAAGGGTCTAGTAGATATCATGAATATAAAAAATGTTTGAAACACACAATCATGTAAAAAAAAAAAATGACTTTTAATAAAATAAATAAAAGACACAAAAATCAGCCTAAACAAGAATACACCTGCCTAGTGTCCAACAGTCCAACGTCACATACCTATAGACAAAACCACATAAATATGTTTTGTATTATTTTGTATTGGATTGGATACAGGACTTTGTATTGAATCCAATAAAAAATATTTGAATTTCCCGCTACGACCCCCATCGACGGGCGCATGCACTGACATCATCAGGAATCGCCGAGGGACGCGTACGCGAACGCCGGGTGTTCTAATTCTTTCCAACTTCCGTACTTCCATGCAAAAAGTGTTAATTTTATTGCATGGAAATTTATTTTAGATTGTAGGCTATAATTCACTGAATTACTCAATAATTACTTATAATTCACCGAATTACCCCATAACTCACCGAAATATGTCCAAAATTTTATAAATTTAATAATAAAATTTTTTTTTATAAAACATAAAAAAAAATCTTTAAAAAAAAATAGTGTATAATGTAATGTATTTGTACAGTAGCTTATATAATATATATATAATACAAATATATATATATTATATAAGGATTTCTTTGTATTGGACTCAATACAGCTTTTTTGTATTGAGTTCAATGCAAATTTGAATTTCCTGCCCCGCCTCCTGCCCACACTGACGCATGCAGCGACATCACCGGGAAACCCCGGAGATTGTCACTGCACTCGCCGGGAGAAGAAGCAAGATAGAGGACGTGCCCGGAGGAGCTGCGGGGAGAAGGTGAGTATTTTTTTTAGCGATCGACGCTGGAACAGAACAGATGATCACAGCGGGGACCAGGTAAGTTAATGCATTTAACCACCTGACAAAAGTTCGGGTTTAACGATTTTTGCAATTTTTTTACCCCAAACCAAGGTCGGGTTTAACAGTCAGGTGGTTAATTAGGTTATACTGTTCTGGCATATAAAAAAGAAAAACCTCTGTATGGGCCTGAATTATTCAAGCTCTCAAAGGCTGGAGAAGATACACTTTTATAAGTGAACCTGGGTGATTCAGCAAATCTAGAAAAGATTTCATAAAAGTCATTTGCTATTTGATATCAAATCTTTTCAATCCTGGACCATATCCATTTCAGGTTTTCTGAATCACCCAAGTTCACTGATGAAAGAATATCTTCTCCAACCTTGGAGAGCTTTGATTAATGTTATCAAAAATGCACTAACCAAAAATACTTGGTACATAACATCCAATTAGACCCAATATTTGATTTTCAAACCTTCACATTTACTGGTTTGAATTGAAAGCCCAAATAAACTTTACCTTTAAATTAGCTTAATACATTACAAGTATTTAATAACAATGGGTGTAGAGTAGAAATATCCATTTGCATGCTGCAAAGGGGGACCCTTGTATTTTTTGGGGAACTTTTGTAGTGAACTTTTTGAGTCAGAGCTCTCTGGAGTGGTGAACATTTGTTTTGCTATATTCAAAGCTAAAGATCTTACTTTGTATCGGACCTGCTGCTTTAATAGTAGTAACAAGGCTCCTTCTCTACAGTTGCTTGGAGGATACTGGGTGTTCTACTCAGTCTGTAGCTAGTTTAGAAAGAAAATGAAATGCAAGACATGTATCTGTAGTTTAACTTTATTTTTATCTTATGTATTGATAATTTGTTTCCACCTGAAACAGCTACTTTTCCTACTTTGCTTAACATTACATATAACCAAGCAATTATCATCAAGCGGAGAGTAGTATTATTTTAGGAAGTGATAATCTGTGTGACAATCTATGTAAACTAACCACCAGTGATCCTCGGGCTACAAAAGCACAGGACAATGCTGTGAATCTGTACACAATATAAGAACATGACCAGACAGGACAGAGACACTTCCTAAAGTGTAATAAACTAAGGACCTCATGCTATCTGTTATGGGATCAGACATTGCTGACGGTGCATGTAGTCTATATAGTGATCTCAAGACATCAGTCATCAAGATAAAAGTAATATATCTAATAAACGTTTACATGGGAAGCCATATTTCTCATACACCTGGCTCAGCAGGAAGCAGTGGCTTTAATACAGTTCCCCTCACAAACAGGCAGACATCTGACCAGCTGTGTCAGGATTAGTGAATATAACAAAGGTAGATAATAGGTATATCCTGTGTGCCGCCTGCAGGCCTAAAATTAAGAGGCAACCTGTAATTCCAGAGAAGAAACCGGCAGCCAGGAAACCAGACAGAGCACTGGGCACAGCTTCAAAGTGGGGCATCATAGAGTGGGAGAGGAGGAAGGGGATAGTTTCACGGTTTAGAATATTATGTTCACATAATAACACAAGTAAAACTAGTTTCTAGTATTTTTTTTTAATTAATACTAATCATTGGATAAACTGATGTGCTGGTAGAACACCAACTTCATCCTTTTTAAGAAAAGCTGTCATATACCTGATTATGTATTGAGCAGAATTGCATTTGATTGAAAATTAATTGGACAAAGCAGAGTTTTTCTTTGCTGATTGGTTAACCATTGTAACGAAATTAAAAAATGGAATTTAGATACAATGGTGATAAAGATTATGATACCAATAAAATATCAAACAAATGGGTATCGTATTGATCGATTGTTGTCTATAGCTAGAATCCGTTTAGGTTGTTTGTTATGGCTAGCTTAAAATCAACAGAAAATACCATAGAAAGTACAATGCACAGTTTAGTGCAACTTTGAGTTGTATAAAGTAGATATGACAAGTAGACTTAAAAACCACAGAGGAAAAAAATCCAGCGAAGTGGTTCCGCTCAGACCAGATGAAATATCAGAATTTCAATTCAGAATGCAAATTCTTTAAGAAAGGGTAAATAGATTTAAACCTTTTATAGCCAGGTTTATCATACAGCAAAAGCTACAGGCTGGATTGCCTGCACCATACTGTATGCTAAGGTAATCTGCCCAGTGGCTGCATTGGTTTAGGAATAACAGGAGCTAAGTTTGGAATTGTGTCAAATTAATCAAGCTAGGGGGAAGCTTAAGACATTGGTCACTGACTGCCTCCTTTTTGGATGGGCTGAACAGTACACAATGAGAGGAGCTCTGCTTGGCAGGCAATGGCTCCTGTTATTGGGCATGATTTATTAAAGCTCTCCAAGGCTGGAGAGGATACACTTTTGTCAGTGAAGCTGGGTGTTTCAGCAAATCTGGAATGGATTTCTTTAAAGTCATTTGCTATTTGTTAGCAAATATTTTCAATCCTGGTCCAGATCTATTCCAGGTTTGCTGGATCATCTAGCATCACTGATGAAAGTGTATTCTCTCCAGCCTTGGGGAGCTTTAATAAATCAGACCCATTGTGTTTAGTGAAAACAGCCTATGCTGATGGATTGATGTGGTGTCTCATATTTGGACACTCATGGACCATGCAGAGGTAAATATTAGAAAAATAGAATATACTTTTTTTTTTATCTGTTGTGTGTAGTCATTAGGGTTGAGTTAAGCCTTTTTGAGAATGGCTAGGTGGTAATAAAGTGACCTTAGCGTCTTTAACAGATGGGTTTACCCACCACCACATAAACCAATTGGTATACCACTGTCCAATATCTACCTATTTTTGGGCATTCTTACCAAATGTGGTATACTATAGCTTTCTAAGCACAACCATAAATTTGTTCAATCTTTCTTGTACCATACAGCATTCTATTTCCTATAGTTTTCTTCAACTACATCATGATTGGAGGCACTATGAGCAGTATTTTTATTAATTGACTGCCAAAAAACTGGTTCCAAAGTGATCCGAAGATCCCTTTTCCAATGGGTCACATAGGCGTGGGTCCATGACACCTATTTGGATAACAATATTACTGAATTATTCCCTTTGGAGGTAAGAAGGATTTCTACTAATATTCTCAAAAGTGACAAGACATATTGGGTTTACAGTGTTCTTAGTATATTGAGGTACAAAACATTTATTCTGAAAATACTGAAAGATTTCAGAATTATGAAACTCATGAGTGTTACTAAAAGAGGCAAATTATCTCGGACCCTGGAGGGATAACATATCATGAACCCAGTAAAATATCTTCAACAAGACAGTAATAGACACTGTTAAATCACAACTCTGAAATCTCTGTAGATTCTAATGAACCCAGTTCAAAAATAACAATCACATACAACTTGAGGTAGGGAAATATTTACCCATTCTACAAACAATCACTGAGAAGTCAATACCTCACATATTACTGAAACAAGTACAAAGCCAGTATGTGTATCATTCTGATCACAAAACATTGAGAGAACACGACTTACTTGCCACAAGAGTCATTTAAAATGCTGGAAAATTCATCCCATTGAAATAATGAAAAAGTATTGCAATACAATATCACATAAACTTTTTGTTTTAAATGTGCTTTTTATTCATTATCAGGCTCAGACCAGTTTACTGGGAAACCAGATGATCCTTGGAAGGACCCTGTTCCTTTAGTAGTTCTCAGACACCTGTTCCAGGCACTATCCACCAATTAGGACATTATGAACTTACCACCAAAGAGCACATGGACCACCAAGGAGAAAACAACAAAAGAAAAAGAAATTAAAGCAGACAAAATGTATTAGAATAATTACATATTAACCATGGAATACATTTCAATTCTTGTATCTACATGCTGTGCAAGAAAAAAGCCAATAAATTCATTTAGAGATGTATAATCATTGTCCACTCAAAGAGAAGGTAGATTCACCTGTTCTTCTATTCTTGTCCCAAAACCCAGTTTATAGGCAGACAAATGTGGTTATGAACTAAAAAATGATTGGAGATGAGGTAGTCTTTTTTTCCAATGTGTTTTGCTGTTTAGGCTTCCTCATAGGATGTTGAGACACGTAAAATAGAATGTCAGTCTTTTGTACTTTTATTATTTTTTATAATATTAACACTGGGGAACGCATTTTTTGTTGAGTTATATCTTACACTTGTTTTTTACAAACTTTTGGGTGGTGATGCCAGAAATTACCCTAGTTTTTTTGGGAGTAGACTAGGATACTCTATGTTACATTTATTTTTCTTGTTATATCTATACAAAAGTAACAGTCACTGAAATGATCTCCTGGCTCTCGCCAAACCATAGGTGTACCAAATGGCATCTTATCACGTGTTGCCTTTGTCCACATCTGTAAACATTTGACACACTGTTTGCACACCTTATGAGGGGCCCAAGACTGATCTTGATCACCAAGTTTAACGTTGAAATATGCCAAATAGGCTTGCTCTACAAATGTGCTGATGTTTGCCCTTTAACTGGGAACAGTGAAACTGCCACAGATATAACAAAATGAATCAAGGTTGTTTAGGCACCTACAACGAGAAACAGCAGAGCCAGACATGATCTGAAAGACATTAAATACGTGTGTAAGTAGAAAAATAAATTTAGCTTATTCACTACGTAGAGCAGCGCACAACCTCTGACCACATACAAATCCACGCTACAGTAATCACATTAATATAAGCAGTAGAGAACAACCTGATGTGATAGAAGAAAACTAACTGCACTTTCATAATCATCATACCTATTTTAGTGTAAATAGGCTTAAAAATTAAAGTCAACAAAATTATTTTCAAAATTGTTCCCCAGTGTAATACATAGTATTTATATAGCGCCAACATATTAAGCAGTGCTGTACATTAAATACGGGTTGCAAATGACAGACAGATACAGGAGGAGAGGAAAGGACCTTGCCCAGAAGAGCTTACAATCTAAGAGGTGGGGGAAGCAGCACACAATAGGAGGGGGGTATGGAATGATGGGTAAGTAGTGAGTGTTTTAAGAGACAGAAGAAGATGGGACAAGAGCAGTGGAGAGATTTGAAATCATAGCACAGGAGCTTGAATTTGATTCTAAGGTGAAATGGAAGCCAATGGAGAGAACTACAAAGAAAGGAAACAGAAGAGGAGTGGTGGGAAGGATGGATAAGTCTGGATGCAGCATTCATACTAGATTGTAGAGGAGAGAGTTGAGTTAGTGCAGAGGTGGGCAAACTTTTTGGCTCTGGGGCCACAATGAGTTTTAAAATTTGACAGGTGGGTAGATGGATGGAAGGAGCTTGTATGAACTGATATAAATTACGTGTAAAAGTTACATTCAAATTACATTTAGTTTTAGTGGGAACAGTGTTGTTGGTCACCTTTTTTTGCCAGTGGACAAATTTGTACCAACTTTAATGGTCCACATTAAAAAGCCCAAGGGTCATATATGGCCCTTGGGATAACTTGCCTGTGTCTGGGTTAGTGGAATACCAGAAAAAAATACCAAAGAAAATTGAAAGGAGCGGTCAGACCTACATCAAGCAATTTCCTGGTGACTTCTTTCAAATCTGAAAGTACAAAAGACTGACAGATGTTCTATGTTACATGTCCCAACATCTCTGATAATTTTTTAGTTCATACCCACATTTGCCTGCCCATATACTGGGTTTTGGGACAAGAATAGGGGAACTCTTTCCAGTACAAGTGAACCTACCCACTCTCTGGGCCTGATTTGTTAAAGCTTTCCAAGGCTGAAGAGGATAAACTTTCTTTTTTTTAAATGTAAATTTGTATTAAAGTTTATAACATAAACAAGTATACAACAAAGCGGGATCACAAAGAAAAAAAAGCAAAGAAAACACATATTTAACAATAGGAGAAAGGTAGGCGCAAAATACAGAATGATGTAAAAACATCAAAACAAACCATGAAATACATACAAAACCACAGAAACAAAACAAGATTACAAATACACCTGTGTTTTTCTAACCCTTCGTATCGATTATATCAATACACAATCAGTACATATCTAGCATCAAGTAAAACAAATGAGCATTCTTAAATAAACGCCTTTGCAAAAATCAAATTAAAAAAAAAAAAGGAAAAGAAAGAAAGAAAAAGGATGAAAAGACGAGAACAGGAAGAAGTCCAAAATTTCACTAGGGAAACAACTAGTGCAGCCAAGCGTATTTAGGGTCAGATGAGCAACTATACAATACCGGTAGCAGTTGCTTGATCCCATGGGGCCCAAATTTCCTCAAATTTCTCCAGTTTGTTATTGAGCCTAGCAGATAAATGTTCCATCAGCTGAATATCCCCTACACGTGTCCTCAATTCTGCAACAGAGGGCGGAGTGGGTGATTTCCAATGTACCGAGGTGACGGCCGTAAGAATATGTGCCAAAAGAGCCTTCCTCAGTTTAGAAAGTTCGGTAATGGGGACATTCAGCAAACGGGTCACCAGATCTAAACTAACAAAGGTTTCCAGTATTTTAATGAGCAAAGCATTTACCCCACTCCAGTAAGGCACTATCTTAAAACAGTTCCAAAAAATATCAGAAGCCTGTCTGGAGTATAGTACCAATGCATAAGAATTTTATATAAATTTTCGCTATACAACGTGCATACCGAACTCTTATGAGCGTTACCCAATATAACTTGCCACAGCTCCGGAGGGAGTTCCCTGCCCAGAATGGACTCCCATTTAGTCATATAAGCATGCTTGACTAAAGGCATTGCAGGTTCAGTAGTCAATATCCGGTAAATCTCTGAGATCAGCCCTCTGCGAGATAGACCACCTGCACATACACGTTCAAACAACATGGGGGGTGAAAAGATAATGTCTCTTGTGACAGCTTGAGTGAAATTACGGATTTGTAAGTAGCTGTATATTGCCGATGTAGGTAGTTCAAATTTGGATTGTAGATCCACAAAGGGCAATAACTTCCTGGGGCCTGGATTAGAAATATGTCCAAAACAGAAAATCTTTTTAGAAACACAGGGAAAAATCATACGCCTAGTCAAGCTATTAGGGATTTGGGGGTTATATACAATAGAAAGGAAGTTAGTAAGGATTCGGGAGAGGCAAGACAGAACTTTTCTTTACTACAAATCCAAATTTGTCTAGTGAACTGCATGGGTCCCAATAGGGATGAGTCAGGTATATACTGTACCTCCTTAATTTTGTTCTGTACATCAACAATTTTACGAAGAAGTATGACAGAGAGGGAGATCATCATGGTTCGTTCTAAATCCCTGAGGTCAGAGGTCGATTGGTCCGTTTATGTCTGGAGGACTCTTTAATAAAGTGCGCCCTTATCACAGCCTTATGAGCCTCCTATAATGTGTAGATATGTCCCACTGAGCCTAGATTATTCATCCAAGTACCACTGAATTTCTACCTGAGTAGCTTGTTTAGTAGGTCCATACTTCAAAAGATTGTTTCATTGCCAATGACATTTGCAGGGGGGTATATTGCCCAATTTCACTGTACAAATAGTGGGGGCATGGTCTGACCAAGAAATCACACCTATATCAGAGGAAACCGCTGCCTTTAGAGCCGGTAGGCTGGCAAAAATATAGTCTAAACGAGTATGTGTTTTAAGAGGTATAGAAAGTAAATAATCACTCTGCCCGATGCTGTACTCTCCATACATCATACAGGGCATTATTATGCATCAGTTTACGAAAGCACCCTGAAAGGGGAGCAGTAGGGTGGGGATGTATAGATGAGTCCGCCTAAAGGCGGTCTTGCATGGGTGTATGTGTAAGAATAAAATCTCCTGCCATGAAAACATATTGCTGTGGAAAGGAGGCATATTGCTTAAGTACTAAAAAGGAAGGTTGGGCAGTGTTGGGGACATAGACATTACATAATGTTGCTGTCATATTATCTAGTGTTCCTTGTAATATGATGTACCTGCCATCTGGGTCTATTAATGATTTATGGAGAGTAAATAATACTCCCAATTTAAAAAGTATTGCCACTCCAGCACATTTCTTGCATTTAGTGGGGGACATGTAAACCTGGGGATAATGGCGTTTCGCAAATGTGAAAGTACCAGAGGCATCTAGATGCGTTTCCTGAAGAAATGCAATATCTGCTTGCTGTCGCCGCAATTCCTGCAGCATTAGGTGGCGTTTGGCATTAGAATTGAGCCCCTTGACATTTAATGAAACTAGTCAAACTAGTCATATTAAATAAGTTAAAGGACCAGTGAACTGTGAGCACTTAGACTCACCTGCCACACCAAGATCTACCGTAACAAAGTACATGAGCCCCAGTGAGAAAGACCTAAGAGAAGGTAAGAAAAGACATACACAGAAAGCAAAAGACAACAAACAAAACAAAAATATAAAACCTAGAACAATCCGACCTGAATCAGAGGAGCTCTCCTCCACGCCTACTAGCCCAGCCCGGATGTGTACACCCTGTGGCCAGAAAAAAACAGGCGAGGAAGAGAACCCCGGAGGGAACATGTTCCACATCCCACCTAAGTACTAGTGTAATTAAAACTCTATCCCACTCCACCCCGACCCGCACAACCAAAGGCAAAGCCATAGGTGGGTGACTGCCTAAAGCAGCGCCCACTTTTATTCTGTGGGGGCATCCCAATGTCCACACAGATCTGTAATAGGGGAACCAACTTTGTACAACTTAACATTCAACCAGAGGAAAGAGTATCCTGTGCAAGTGGAAGAAACCAACTGCCTATGTATCATAAAAATAAAACCAAATCAGACACATATCTATTCTCTTGCCCATATTATGTGTAAGGAGATAAGGACATACCCAATAGGGCATATGAAAAAATAGGAGAGGGCCTGAACCCTCCCTTTTATGAAAACTCCAAAAACATCAGTTTCCCAGCAATCCAAATAAACCAGTACTAAGATTACCGGTATGTCGGAAGGATCGGCTCAAATCGTTCCCCGACTCTAGGAAGCAAACATAGCAATAAACTAAACCATACATGTGTATTTTACTTTACCAACCAACATATCCAAAAAAAAAAGAAAGATCAATACCCCCTCTAAAAATGGTAAATAAAGAATATGAATATAATCTGTAGTGCCAGTAGATGGATAAAAGCGAATTGGGAGTAGTAAACATTTTCTACTTTACCAGCCAGTTGAGTATGTCCACAAAAATAAAGAAAAAAATGCAAACTCTCAGAAAAATGGGGAATAACAAAATAAAAGATATAAAAAATAGGTTAGTGATCTGTAGTGCCAGTAGGTGGGCTAGAACGATGTGGTCGTTTTCTCCTTCTCACCATTTGCCAGCCTAAAGTGGAAGGGTCAAATGTGGGAAGGGGGTCCCACCACTGGATAGGAGGACAAACGATATCTAGGTCAGAGCAGAACTTGGGTAAGTCCTCCTGATGCCATAGTGTAGTTGCGATGCCATCTGAGAGGATACACTTTCATCAGTGAGGTGATCCAGCAAAACTGAAATGGATCACGCAGCTTCAAAAATTATGCTAGCAAATAACAAATACCTTTGAAGAAATTAATTGCAGATGTGCTGTATCACCCGACTTCACTGATGAAAGTGTATCCTCCTCAGCCTTGGAGAGTTTTAATAAATCAGGCCCTCTGAGTGGACAATGATTATACATCTCTAAATGGATTTATTAAGCCTTTTCTTGCACAAAGTGTGAATACAAGAATTAATTGTAATACGTAATTAATTTAATACATGTTTGTCTGCCGCAAAAACAAAAAAAACCAACTTGCTTTACTTCTTTTATTGTTCGCTCGGCACCAGATATATATAATGCTTTGGAGGGAACTTATTGATAAAACCAACAAGAAGAAAACAGACCAGCAGTTAGTGTTTTGGGAATACTTACTACTGACCACCACCATTTAGGTAAACATACTAACTAGTCACTGATATTAAAAGGAGAACTTATCTCTGATAATATAAAAAAGGGTGCACTAGTTCTTGACCACTGCACTGAATAGACTACATAGTACATTATGCTAGCACCAACTGTTGCACCCAATACATCACATAGTCTTGACAAAGCACAGTATGCGCTACATTGTCCTGACCACTGTACTTCAATTTGCTTTTAGACGGCCTTACAAAGTTAATCATAGCATTATGACACCACATACATTAAAACTTTAAATTTTACAACATCAAAACCTTAAAGCAGAACTATACTGTAATAATTAAACGTTGCGAGCGGGAAGGATGTTTATTGCAAAGGGGACTAGGAATGTTCCTTCTGCAAGAAATTAACGTATCTTTTTGCCCTTTTTTTCTAAAAGGTACACTGTTCTGTGCATGCCCAACTGCTGGGAATTAATTAACGCCTCTGAGCATGCTCATCATTAGCAGGTGAAGATGCACTTAAAGCGGAAGTGAACTAAGAAAAAAAAAACCTTGCTTATCTATACTTTCACAGTTTTATTGATCCCTCTGGATATTTCCTGGATGGGTTCCCGCATCGTCCTGAAATCCTCCTTCGTACCCGCACAGAAGAAACAGCGGGCACTGCCATCTTCTTTCCTTTTTTATACCTTCTGCCTGCGTCACCTACGTCTACCTACATCACAGCATTTTTTTTCCCCAACGAAGAAAAAGCTCCAAGATCAGGGATGCGCAGAAGGAGCAGCCAGAAGCCTCCTGGGATATAGGACCCCCAGGAGGCGCTGCGGCAATAAAGACAGAAGGGAAAAAAAAATTAAACCCCTTAAAAAAAAGGTAATTTTTTACTTTCCATAAAAGGGTTGTCTACCCTATTAGTTTAGGTCTTCTTTAAAGATGTACTTAAAAAATTCTGAACAGGCAGGCATGTTTATTTTATTGCAGAAGGGACATCAGCTGTTCCTTCTGTAATAAACAACCAGCCTACTCAAAATGTTTAATTTTTACAGTACAGTTCAGCTTTAATAAATTCGCATCTTAAAACTTAGTGAAATTATTAACTACATCCATGAGGTATGTGTGCCACCTACAGCCCATTTTGAGTTTTGGGCTGTAGGTGGCACACATACCTACACACAAAATCTTCCTCTTGGCAAGTTTATACAGTTCATCAGCTCTTATATTCATTATGCGTAGGTCAATTTGTGTATGCCCTTCACAAAGAAAACATGTTTTATGTTATCATTTTTAGAATTTTAACCACATAAAAATTTTGATTACAATTCAGATCATTTTGGTAGGGAGAGTATAAAAATGTTTTACTAAACTGCCATGTAAAAAAGAAAAATAAAGGGGCTTATTTAGTACCTATACAAACAGCAATTATGTTCTATTAATATAGAAAACAATAAAGATGTTATTGGCAAGTGTCCTAGTCCTGCAGTACAATCCCAACATTTTAAACTATGTCCTCTACAACCTATGTCTGCAGGATCCGGAACATTTTCCCTTTTAGAGAAGAGACTAAATTTTCAAAAAAAGACCAAAGCTAAATTAGCAGCTGACATCATTATATCATAAATACAACCTCCCCAGACCTGACTATAGACTGGCGTATGGCCCATTAAATTTATGTGTTTATCAGTCCCCACTGTGCCATATCGAATGCCAGCTGTCAGTTCAGCAAAGTTGCCAACATTTAAAAAGAAGTAGGTGGGGAGACAACATGAATAAAAATGATGTTTTGTGGGATTTATTTTACAACACAGTCTACAATATGCAGTTGTATGAAATGTGTAATTCATTCTGGTACCAGCAGACCTTAACCTACGTACACACGTCCAATAGTTCTCACCTGATATTCGTCTCAGGACCGATATCAGACGGGAATCTGGCGTGTGTACAGCGCCCGTTGTCCATCGTCCGAACGACCATCCTGGTGGATCCACGTACGACGAACGACGAACGATCCTTATGCAAAGGAAGGGGGAGAGCGCACAGCAGGGTGTCGCTCCATCGTTCTCCCCCTCCCCTCTCCATAGAGCAGAATGGTGCTGTATGTACAGCACTCGTTCATGCATCCTGCAGTGCTTAGTCGTTGAAATGGATCGTGAAAGATCCTTTCCAACGACTAATATTGCACGTGTGTATGCAGCTTTAGTCTTACCCGTCTGCAGTGCAGCTTGAAAGATCAATGCATTATAGCTAGATCCATATACTAGCAAGCGTGTTATTCAAATAATTAGCAGAGGGCATCAGTTATTCACTTGATGATTTACATACTTATGAATAAGCATTGATGTGTGTGGAATGTGCAGCACAGTGTTTAAAGTCCCATCAAGAAATGTATTAAATGTTGAGCAAGGAAAAATTATAATATAATGAATGTAAACAAGATATGATATAATAATAATATTAAAAAATAATAATAATAATAATAATATGGAGAATGTAATAGTTGGTA
Organism: Pyxicephalus adspersus; assembly: GCF_032062135.1. Taxonomy (NCBI): domain Eukaryota; kingdom Metazoa; phylum Chordata; class Amphibia; order Anura; family Pyxicephalidae; genus Pyxicephalus; species Pyxicephalus adspersus. Next base: position 19,787,395 of record NC_092863.1, on the reverse strand, counting down.
GTATGGAAGTACAGTGTAACATGATGAGTGAAGCTGAATGCAATATACATTGTACAGCACCATCTGCAGAATATTGCATAGAATGTACAGTGGAAATATAATGGGAAGGCTATATAGAGTGCTTACAGGAGATTAAATTTACATGGAGTATAGGATACGTATAGAGTAACATACAGTGTTCCGTGGAAGCCAAATACAATATGAAAAGTATGCACAGTAAAAGTATGCACAAAAAAAATGAATGAACTGCAGAGTGTAAAGATTGGATTTGTGAGTGAAGAATTTACCATTCAGGCCCTGATTTATTTATTATATTTATAATTTTAATTATAATTTATGACTTAATAAAATAGTTTAAAATGTGTTCACTTTGAATACCAAGTCATGTGAAAATAAAATAAACAAGATCTCACTTTTCAAAAATTTGGCAAATGAATCTTTACTTTATTTATTCAGTAAAGACTTCCAACTCCTTTAGTAAATCAGCCAAGTAGTGTACACTGTGAACAAAGGTGAAGTATAGAAAATATATCAAAGTTTGCAGAGCAGAGCTAAAAAAAATACATAGCTGGGACATTGGGCCCTTTTTCATAAAGCTCTCCAAGGCTGGAGAAATACACTTTCATCAGTGAAACTGGGTCATCCAGCAAATCTGGAATGGATTTCCTAAACGTCATTGGCTATTTTTTAGCAAATGTTTTCAATCCTGGACCAGATCCACTCCAGGTTTGATGAATCACCCAGCTTCTCTGCTGAAAGTGTATCCTCTCGGGCCTTGGTGAGCTTTAATAAATCAGACCCATTGTGTGGGACCATTTAGGGTTAAACATGGTGCATAACACACAAATATGTATTTTACATAAAGTGTATTTGAACTGATGCTCTGGACAAGAACTGATGGTGGAAGAGGGAAACATTATATTTGGAGGTGCAGATCTGTGTATAAACCTAGGCCAATTACAATTTGTGATATTGCTCTTTTTGAACATCAAATTGAGCATGACCACCAAGAGATGCCATCTTTCAGTCTGAGCGTGAATTAAATATTTTTGAAGAGAATCTTGATATAAATTTATAAAGGGTTTTATCCAACACTGACTGTTTTCTGTAACGATAGCCCTATTCCTTTATATTTAAATAATTGGCAAAGTACTATATATGATTTATATGATTGTTTCTATGACTTTTTTTATTTGATCGGTTCGGATTCAGATATTTAGAATCCGAATTTCAGTCTCAGTTTGGCCAAAGGAACCTCAAATGATACAAAAGTCAAAATGCAAGTTACCATATACATGTTCCATCTTCAAAGTTGGACAGATGTTTCTGGACCTCTTCAAATATCAGTTCAAATCATTCCAGTCACATTTTGCATAAAACTTCCTAACAGGAAGAGGATTTGCTATGTCTCATTACCCAAACCATTCTGTAATAATCTTTTCTGTGAGAATTTTTCCATCCTAACACCTGTGGATGTATAAGGTTTAGCATTTGTGGTGAAAATTCTTGATTCTAAGATTTTTAAATGTCAAAATTTTGGCTTGATCTCTGACCATTCTCTTGATTTACTCACTAAAGTGTTACTCCACCCTGCCTATTCAATACCAGAAACATGTTTAGTATTTTAGCAACAGGACTGCTAAGAATGATCTTAGATAGTGATAGCTGAAGGCATTGTGCAGTGTCTCAATTTGCCTCAAAGTTCAGTTCGAGATCTCTTTGGCTAGGCAAATGTTTATATAGGAAATACCCAAATCCAAACTAAAGTTTACCTTGCCAACTACTTGGTTGTACCCCTTGATTCCAAAGGCTAACTATGACACGTTCATGCCTTTGTCTTAAGTTTAGGAGCAAGTTTTGTATCAGTTCCTCATAATTTTGTGCTTTATGGTTACCCAAGAAGTTCTTGACAACTATGACATAGCTGTGCCAGGCAGAAGCTTTAGTATCAGTCATGTAACTTGTGAAATTTCACTCATTTATCAGTTTCCGAATCTGGGGCCCATCACAGATTCCTGCTTTTAATTTTTCAGTACTCAACCCAGGGAAGAATCTACAAATGTATTTGAAGCAATCATCATCCTTGTTCAGAGCTCTAACAAATAGCTTTAATAATCCCAACTTTATGTGTAGTGGAGGGAGAATGATTTTTTCTTGTCAACCATTGACTCGTTTAATGATGTTCGCTGCACCTTTTTTCATGTTTT
>NC_092863.1:19765753-19783204 GCF_032062135.1 Pyxicephalus adspersus | reverse complement strand
GTGTTAGAATGTGAAACAAATTCAGTTTAACCACACAGGTACTGATTTTTTAAAAGGAACCAGTTCCTAGAAGTAATAGTGGTGTGGCAAATCTATGGATGCAGAGGGGAATTTTCTCCTCCAGATGCAAAGCATGCCTATGTACTATGAAATGACCTTAAATTGAATAACTTTGCACCAAGTTCTCTATATGGATCTTTTATTTATTTATACAAGGTGAACTTATCCCCTTATAAATGCCTTTTCTCCAGGGAAAATAAATTAAATTCAGCTAGTCTTTGTCCCACTTACCTCTTCCTCACTAAAGCGCAGACACCTCTCTCCTACGCATGCAGTCAGTTCTGACCCAGGAGGTGCCTGCTCTTCCAAGTTTTATCAGTTTCGCATGTTCCACTAGCCAATCAGAAAATAGCCTCTTAATCTTTCCTGGCTATTTAGCTAGCTTAGACGCAGCAATCAGCGTTTGTGCAATGTGTCTCCACTAGTGCCGAGCCCCTAGCTCTGCTGAGCATTTCCTCTACACCTGTTGTTTAATTCAGTATTTCCCATGTCCAGCTCCTGTGTTAACCCCTTATTGCCCAGTGAGTTGTTTCCCAGCCCATTCCCTTGTGCTATTCCAGTGTTCCTCTCTGTCTGTGGATATCCCTGAGTCACCTGTGCCTCCTGTTGCTTCCAGAGTCCCCTGTGTTCCCTGTGTCCGCAGTGGCCCCTGTGTCACTGGTGTTCATTTCCTGGATCCCTGGTATTTGACCCGTGGCTTGTGACCTGCCCTCTCTTGCTTGCTGCCTGTCTTGACCCAGGCCTTTCTTGACGATTCTTCTGCCTAGTGATTTGGTACGATGTATCTTCCTGCCCACCTTGGTGTGCCCAAGGACAACATCTTCACCACTAGAGGCTCTAGAGAAGACCTGGTTACTGCTTAGACTGTGAGCCCTGGCCCTTCTCAGGGCTCACATGAGGGTGTATTCACATTGTTTATGATGCTCTGTGGACACGCCTAGGATGCTTTTATTATTCATAATTCCCCATGTTCAGGTTTTGGAACTGCCAACACCAAGATTCTTAGCTAGCATAACCTTTGCAATTCAAAGAGGCCAAACTAGACATGTCTTTGACTTATGGCCCAATAGGAGACTAATTTTGGAATTTTCCAAATGAGATTGCAAAAAAAAACTTTGTACAGGGGCAGGATTTTGTCTCAATCTCTGCAGTCAAGACACCTTTTATTATTAGAGTATCTTTAGTTTTCTATACATATTACTGCGAGGATACCAAGATTTCTTGGTTTTCCTTTTACATATCTCTCAAATATTGAAGATAGAGAAGAGGGACATTTTTTAGAATAAAGATTTATCCCTGCCAGGCCCCTATTTACATATGAACTGCAAAATAGTAAATATGTAATATACATATGTAAATATGTAAAAAATATTGTCCATTCTTTTATTGTTTTAGCTTTTTTAAAAGAACAAAATGAATTTAGTAGTGGCTGGAACATAATGCTTTTTAAAAGTTACCTAAACTTAACATCTTCCATTGGAATAAAAGGGTAAATAAAAATTTTAAGTGCAACTTTTAAAAAAAAAAAAAAAGGGTTCAGCACCTCCCCTTTCTGTCTGGATCACCATGGCATGTGCAGAAGACGGCTATCTTTTTTCCCATCTACGTTACCGATCTCGAGCCTATGCAGTGCCAGATTGGTGACATAGTGAGAAGAACCCGGAAGAAGAGAAAGGAAGATGTCAGGCCGAAGACAGATACTGAGACACAAACGAAGAAACCTCCTTACGGATCAACATATTAAAGGTGTTTTTTTGTTTTGGGTTTAGTTCCTTTAAATACTTTATGTACGCAAATAAAAAAATATCAGTGGGCTCTGTTGATATATCCCCCCCCCCCATTTCTATAGGCTAAAGCATTTTGTATATTTGAGTTGGTTATGATGGGTTACTTTCTCCTAAATGATCTTTCATGCAACAGCTGAAAGTCTTAGAGCATATACCTCTTCTGATACTGTCTGCATCTGTTCTCAAAACATCTCAGACCTGCAAGGACGTTGATCCTGAAAATCCTGAAAAAAAAAATTTCACTGTGCATGTGTGATTAAGCACTTTTTTTTTTTGTTATAGGAGAGACCCTGATGACACATGCTTGAATGTTAGCATGGGCAGAAGGAACTGCCCAAAGCATCCTGAGATATGTGATGCAAGTATCCCAGGAGGCTGCACATTTCCCCTTCAGTCTTTAGCAGTAAAAAACAAATTTTTGCATTATTTAAAAGGGACAGATACACTTTCATAGAATGGTAAATACGTGGTGACAGACCAGCTTCAAGAGGTAAATATTGGGCGAAGAATCGTGTCTGAAAAGTTTAGGAATATATTATGAGCTGGATTTCTGGTTTTCAGCTGTCGTTGTATTTCATCTCCTGCTTTTGATTGAAATTATTATGGATATAAAAGCTTCTGAGTTAGTTTTGAAATTGCATCATATGGTGGCTCAGTGGTGAACACTCTGGCCTTTTGCAGCGCTAGGTCCCAGGTTTGAATCTCGGCTAGGACGTTACCTGCATGGAGTTTTACAGGTTCTCCCTGTGTTTGTGTGAGTTTTCTCCAGGTACTCGTGTTTCCTCCCACATTCCAAAAACATGCAGTTAGGTTGTTGGCTTCCCATCAAAAAATTGGCCTTAGACTGTAATAACGACATATGACTATGGTAGGGACATTAGATTGTGAGCCCCTTTGGGGGAGAGCTAGTGACATGTATTTGGCGTTAAAAGAAAAAAGTAGAAAGATAGCGGCTCCTTATGGCAGAAAATAAGTCTAGCATTACATAAAACCTTTTATTTCAAATACTAAAACTTATACTTCTTAGAAACATAGTTGGTAAAAGAGGCCATGGAAATGTTTAACTATGACTTTATAAAATACTCTCACTAAAGAATCCAAGATGTGGGTCAGTACTGTAATTATGGTCTCTACTGACCCGTTTCGCCCTAAACGGGCTTTCTCAGGGGATTCCCGAGACCTTGGTATATTAACCTCACAAGAAGAAGTTGGAAGAGTACATTCAACCCAGAAAATGTCACAAAAAGGGGGAAATGACTCGATTGGAGATTTTGGATGGCTATCCTAGAGGTGCTTCCGAGTATGAGGCAGAACGTCCTAAGTGTTGTGTAAGGAGGTATGGGGGAAAAAAAGCTGGTGGCAGCTTTCCAAACCAATGTATTTGGACTTTGTACAGCGCTACATAGAATGTCGGTGCTATATAAATACTGTGTAATATTAATGATGAAAATTGTATGAATCTTGGGTGAAAAAATTGATGAAGAGGCCCCAAAATGTCTTCACCAAAGAGGCTATAACGGCACATCACCTGTAAATTCATTAGGCCTGGCCCCATATTGTAAAATAATATGTTTTATTTTATACATACATATTTTTTACTTTATAAGAATTTCCCCACCTATAGTAATCCTAATCGGACTGTGAGCTCTACAATCTAATCCGCCTGTGGCGGAGACACAACTACCACAAGAAGCTTTGACCTCTAGCGAACAAAATATATAGGCGGGGCAAGATTATCCATCAAGAAATTGATTGGTTTATAGGGTGAGAGAGACAAACCCCTTACCCAGTTCCTTTTTAGTTTATCCTGCCACGCCCACACAGCCTTTAGCCTATCATTCTGCAACCAGATACATTATAGTGTTTATGGTATTATTATAAATGTATCAGAACAATTTATTACTACCAGTAACATTTTAAATATAGCGGCTTTGTGTCCCTAATCTATATTCTCCACAGTTTCGCAGTTTACGCCACCCATTTCACGCCCTTCGCACGTCATGTTAAAGAGCCTATGTTTGATTGGTTATAAGTCATGCCCATCAGAGCAGAAGGCAGCATTCTTTGCTCCTATTGGTTCAGTCGCTTGTCTGTCTTCGTATCTTCTTTTTGTCATTGGTCAGTACGCGTGTCGCTCCACTGAGAGAAGCGGCTGAATGGTTGGGTCATGTTACGCTGTTCTAGTCGAGTTTTGGACCGGGCCCGTTACAAATTAATGTCGTCGTAAGCAGCTAGGTAAGTTGCACCGCTTCCGGTACCGACGTGGTAGGGTTGGCTATCCCTGGAGCATCATTGTAGTCGAGTTAAGGCGGGACACAATTTGGGTGCTTCCGGGGAGTGGGCGGGGCCGCTGTACACAGGATGTTACTGATATTGACACTCCAAGGGGAGCAGTAAACAAATATCTGGGGACCCCAGGAGCTGACACTCCACCTGGGTACAGCACCGGCCAAGCAAGGTAACAATGAAACCATCAGTTTATATTAAGTCCTAGGACAGTGACTACCTCACATATGGCTTTTAGGTTGGGGAAACTTGGTTGTCACCTGAGCCTAATATAGGGGGAGAGTCCCTGCTGTGTCTGCCAGGAAATGGCCCAGCTTTTTTGCACTGGAGAACATTCACAATAAAAAAAATATGTTTTCAGAATGTTAGCCCTCTATCTTTGTAATGAAGAAGCTGCAAACCTGTGATATGTATTAGTTTCTGTTTTATTTTCATATTTCTGCCCCTTAATATATACTTGCTGATCTGCCAAAAGGAGACTTTCTTCCCAATGTTGTCATGTTCTGATCATAAACCTAGGCAAGCCTGGCGTTGTCACCGTAGGATGCTTTGATATAGACTAGAGGATCTGTGCTTCCATATATTAAAAAGGATCAGGAAATAGTCACACTGCCTTAAGATAGAGATCCATATACAGGCTACATAGGAGATGGGGACTGTAGGTTTGTTCTTAAGTTATTATTATTAAACAGGATTTATATAGCACCAACATATTATGCAGCGCTGTACATTAAATAGGGATTGAAAATGACAGACTAATACAGAGAGTGATATAGGAGGAGAGGACCCTGTCCCCGAACAATCTAGTAGCAAAAAAAATCTTTATGGAGTCGAGGCATTCATTAACCCCCCTAGCGGTCTAATACCATCCAAATTTCCATGCAAAAAGCGGTACAATTTTTTGCATAGAAATTTATCATTGTAGGCTGTAATTCCTAGACATAACTTGCTGAAATGTCCAATATTTAATAAATTAAATATTAAACTTTAAATAACAAAACACAAAAATCTGTTAAAAAAATGTTAAACATGTAATGTAACTGTATAGTAGCATATATAATTATATGAAGATTTCTTTCTATTGGATTCAATACAGCTATTTTGTATTGAATCCAATACAAAATTATTTAAATTTCCCACCGATCCTCCCACCCGCTCCGACGCATGTACAGACGTCACAGAGAAACCCCATATATCTCATCTCTGCATTTCGTGGCTGGGGATGGCGAACAGCGAAAGCGCAAGGTAAGTGGGTTTCATTTTAGTTCAAAACGACCCCGAGTGTGACTTGGGATTACCGCTTTAGGCATGTAAAATCCACCCTGAGTCACACTTGGGAATACCGCTAGAGGGGTTAACTTCTGGAGCAGGCTGTGCTTTGATATGTAATAAGAGACAACTGCAGAGTTTGTCTTGGCTATTAAAGAGTTACAAGAGATTGCAGAACTGCTCAGTCCTTAAAATCACCAACAACCTCAGCTGTGTTTAGCCCCCTTCAAGCCTCCATCCTGCACAGGAACAGTAGGGAAGCCCGTTTGTATCTAGGAGTCGTCCGTATGTTGGATGTCCTTACCTTGGGGACTACCTGTATGGAAAGTTAGTGGGAGGAGAACAGCAGTAAAGATCTAAATTAAAATAATTAAAAACAAATGTATGCAGGCTGGTTCTTTATTGCAGTGTTTCCCTGCAATAAAATAAACTTTCCTGCCTGATGGTGCTTTTGTATTTTTTTACACTCTCTTCTCCCCACTCTGCTGTCAGCTTTACCTGGTCCTCCTCTGGTCCCAGATATTAAGTCATCCTAATTACCCAGGCTGGAATGATTCAACTCCTGCACAAGCATATTGGAGTTTATTCATTCCTGACACCCAGCTAAGTCAGGATTGTACACTGAGCTGGCTATATAAATTTTTTAATTGCACTACAGCCATATCCTGTCCCTTCTGCAATAATGAAACCTTCTGAAAATAATGAAAATAATAAACCTGCCTGCTCAATCTTTTTCCTATTTAAGTTTAGTTGCTATTTGGTCTTTAAATATACCCTAGATAATTTAAAGTGGAACTAGTTCCCCTTTGAACTTTTGTGATTCAGGCAAGTAATGGCCTTCTTCGACAACTGCTCATACCTGCCTAGTTGCCATCCAGCTGTCACATTTTGCATGCGCAGCTCAGCATCAGGGAAACCAAGCAATCCCAGCGTTCCTTGTGCATGCTAGGAAAGAATAAACTTTATCCTGGCATGGACGATCAGGATGGCGAAGTTTGTCTTCGGGAAGTAAAGGAAGAGGAAGATACGGGGATAGGCGAGTACTCGCAGATTTAATGCTTTCCCTCATGCTGGATGCTGAAATAGGGGTCAGAATCCTTTACCTATTTATTCCCTGGTAGTGACCACAATAAACCAAGCTTATTAAACTAAGCTATTAGCATGATAGGCAGGCAACTAACACTCTCCAAAAGAGATTGGCATCCTTTATTTTTAGATAATCATGGTTTAGGAGCTAATTTCATCTTTGACCCACCCCTTTAGCAGTAATAGTTGAAACAAGTGACAAAGCATGTGGGCTGTGCTATTATAGGAAACCAGAGGCAGAGGAAAGGTAAGTATATAAAATAGTCCTTACTATGCACCCTCCCGGAGGACCGATAAACATTTGAGTGGGATCCAGAAAGGGATTTTTAATTTTTTATCATGTAATGTGGTCTTCCATGATGACATATTCTGTAAATCGTAAGACGAAACGGCAACCAAAAATAAGAAGAAATTTCTCCTAAGTGAAAGAAAATATATTACATACATTTGTCAACAAAGCACCACACTGGAGGTGTTCTCCAGACCTTCTTGTCGGCGATTACTGTTATCATTCTCCTAATGACAGGTATGGCTTTAACAAATATGGAGAGTGAAAATCTGGGGCATATACCACAGTAATTAAATAGAGGAGAAATATTAGAACCTTTATCAAGGTTTTATTTCTGTGTGCCTCTTGGGGACAGCTAACATGACTGTATGTCCGGAGGACCATTTTTACAGAAAAAGCAAGCCAGTAAGAGGAGAGTCCCACATCTGGTCATCACTAGAACTGTTAGCATTTTCATTCCTTTTGAGAAGATTTTGCATTAAAAAAAATGTAATTTTTCTACCATTCATTGACTGAAGCTCCAACCATCCACACACATACAGAAAATGTGTACTGTTTTACACCAACAATACCTGCAAAGAGTTTGTAACTCCAGTTGAAATGTTTTGTTTAGTACGTTGGAAGAATGCAGTTACCTAGTGCACAATTATGTAACATTGTACTGTATTGGAGTTTGGCCATACCCTATACAAAACACTTAGCTGGGTGTTTAGGGCAATCAAGCATATGGGCTCCAATTTGGATTCCTAAAGTAAAACCATGGATTCAGTCCATCATAATGCCCTTGATGATCCAGCGTCCAAATGTGTCTTGGGATATGTGATTTAATTGATATTTTGCTCTCCAATGGCAGAGTCTTCTGAAGATCCAGAAAGTAGGTCTACAGTGTGGATATCGGACCAGCCAGCACAGGTATATCACCTGGAACCTGCACCGTCAAGGGACCTTATGGCTGACTAAGCTATTCATAAGGTAACAGGGCAACAACCATTTCAAACATTTTTATAATTTCTCAAGTTCACAGGGGGATCATGAGAAAGGATGTGGAAACCCATTTTCCTCCCCTTTGTTCACTGTTAAGTAATGTTTGCTTTTTTTTTTTCTTTTTTTAATTGTTCCATCCTAGAAATTATATTTCTGGGTTGTCAATTGGGAGGCAGAGAAAATGAACCTTTAAAAAAAAAGTTTTTAATTTGTGTTCACTGTGATCTCAGATTTACCTCTTTAACTCCCTCCGACCACAACTCTCATCCTTTGAAATCAGGATATGGAATTTGGACGTGGAAGGTTGGATGTTTTGGAACAGGGCATTTACCCTGTGCTATATGTTTTTATCTGTACATTAAAATAGAAATGCAAGAGATCACCTTAGGCAACATATAGGCTGATGATCCGTCAAAGAGAACACTGGGCGACCTACTCAAAAGGAAACCACAACAGTTACTGTGTGTCTTTAGATAACCTATAAAATTCTGGGAAGCTCTCTCATGAAATAATTTTCTTGCATGTGTGAATATGATTTACAGTGCTTTAGCAAGTTAAGGGTTTTATCTAATTTAAGATCACGTCTTAAATTTTAATGGGTAAAATATTGTATTAGTGTTGTGTTTTTTTGGCAATTTCACTGGTTGCTTTGGTCAGCATTTACTTATCCTGACCCCCCTGTTTTATTCCTATGTTCTAGAATATGTTAACCTTCCTGTTATTCGATGTGTTTATACTATAGAGCTCTTGATGTGTTTGTTTTAATCATAGTAGAATCTCAGAAAAATAACCCATTATTTTGTTTGGACATGCAGAGATATACTATGTGAGCCGATCTTTAGGAGATGATGGGAACAATGAGATGAACCTGCAGAAAGACTGCAATTACTTATCTGCCTCTTGAGATTACAGCAAAGGTAAATGTTCAAAGAAAATGTTCATGTATATTTTAGGCATCTATATGGTTGCCCCTGAAAGTATTACAAAGCTACTTGTGATCTTTACTTGCACTTTCTCTATATCAAGTGTTTAATATTTTTATATATTTATGCAATAGGAATAGACTCAGGAACTATGGCAGGAAGTTGTTGTACTCTCTAAGACGTAAGATACCCAGGATTTCACGCTATATCTTTGGATACATTTTTGGTGTATTGGCCCCTTAAACTGGGCACGTGCAGGCTGATTTAGAATAAAATTGCTTTAAATAACAAGTTTCCTGTATTTGTGTAATCTAGCCACATTTGTTTAGCACCCTGTGTGAGAGCAGTGTCGCTAATACTTTGTCATTCTCTATTACCTTTTCAAGTAATTTTCAAGGCAACAATAGAGAAATACCTACTATAGATAAACTTTTTTGTGATTGGCTAAAGTGAAGGGATTGTTGGGATGGTATAGCTGGTCTATGAATTCCTTTAATTATTTTCACAATTTCACAAATGGGTTTATGATGCAAATGTTGAACCTAATGCAATGTTTAGATGGTTGGGTAATAAAAAAGTTCACTCGTTCCCATTTTTTTTTGCAATACAGTAAAGTAACTCTGCTTTTAGGTCAGCATGACAGCAACAGCTGCAGTGAGTCCCAGTGAATACCTACAACCAACTGCCTCAGCTTCCCAGGTTTGTTGCTTCTGTTCTATAGCAGTAATAATCTATATGGAGTCAAAAATATTCTATGAATACAATATAGACTCGTATGCTACCATGTACATATATGATTTCTGGATTTTAAGATATGTAAAGCGTCTTTGGAGATATTTGTGCGTCTGAAGGAAAAGAAGTCTAAGTTCCGGATAAGGAAGGGATTCTTTACTGAAGGTCTGTGAAAATGTGGAATCGGCTCCCTCAGGAAGTAGTTTTGGCAACTACTATAGATTGCTTTAAGAAAAAGCTAGATGATTTCTTGAAGCACATATTTTAACTGGGGATTAGGGTTTTAAAGTAAAGATAACAGTGCCTGTTGATCCAGGGAACATCCAATTGCCTCAATGCCTGGAAGGAATTTTTTTTCCCCTGTTGAAGCAAATTGCACCAGGAGGTTTTTTTGCCTTCCTCTGAACCAACTATGTCCTATAGGGTGTTATATCTGTGATGTGTTTATTTCCCTAGTGGTTGAACTTGATGGACTTATGTCTTTTTTTTCAACCTAACCTACTATGTAAAGAATATACTTGGCAAATCAGATTGGATTCTGCTGCTACCAGCACTTTGACATTGAACGTAAGTTAAAAGTGTAGTCACATTGTCACATTTGCACTGTTAGTGGTTAGGTGAGAGCTGCTTTACACACTGCGATCACTTGCACAATATGCACCACTTCTGTGACCTTCCTAATATTTAACAGAGCTGGACAACATTGGTGATGTTCCGATGTAAGAAGATTAGTGAAAGGGTTAAATATAACACAACCTGCCTTAAGATGTACCTAAGATAAAAAAAAAAAATAATATATAGAATGACATCCCAATGACATTTTATAAATGAGTTTACTTTTTAGTGCATACTTTAATTTAGACTTGGTGAACTAATCCCTGGGTCTCTGTTTTACTATATAGTACGGCTAAATCAAGGCACCTGAAAGGGGTTGGGCAGGGTGTTGTTGTAAGTATATAATGACAGACATCTTTGTGTAACCTTGAGCAAGAAGGTTACTTTTAGGTTACCAAGGCTTTGTTCAAACCATGCACACGTAGTTAGGCAGGTTAATAAAAGTCCATCAAGTTCAACTACTAGGGAAATAAGTATATGCCAGATATAAATCCCTATAGACATAGTTGATTCAGAGGAAGGCAAAAAAAACCTGGTTTAATTTGCTCCAATAGAGAAAAAAAAATTTCCATGAGGCAATCAGATGTTCCCTGCTTCAACAGTCTTTGTTATCTTTACTTTAAAGCTTTAATACCCAGTTATATTCTGTGCTTCTAGAAAAGCATGCAGCTTTTTCCTAAAGCTACATCTATAGCACTTGCTGAAACTACATCGTGAGGGAGCCTATTCCACATTTTCACAGACTTTACAGTGAAGAATCCCTTCCTTATCCTTAGAGTAAACTTCTGTTCCTCTGGATGCAAAAAGTGCCTCTTGTTCTTTGTAATGATCTGAAAGTGAATAAATGGGAAGAGAGTTATCTATTTGGACAACTTAGATATTTACACAGGGTGATCATACCCCCCCTTAAACGTCTCTTCTCAAAGGAGAATATATTCAGTTCAGCTAATCTCTTCTCATAGCTGAGCTCCTCCATTCCTTTTATTAGTTTAGTTGCCCTTCTCTGCACTCCCTTCAATTCTACAATGTCCTTTTTGTGAACTGGTGCCCAAAACTGGACTGTATATTCCAGATGTGGTCTGACCAATGCTTTGTACAGGGGCAGGATAATGTCTCCATCTCTGCAGTCTATTCCTCTTTTAATACAATAAAGTACTTTGCTAGCTTTAGAAAATTGCTGTACTGCTGTGTATTTTTTTTTTTAAATTTATCTCCCATTGCAACTGTTGCATTACCAGATGAGAGTTCTAGTCTGTTTTGGTGCATTAACAGCAAATTTAAATGAACTCGCTTTGTGCAACACACATTAACTCTCATTACTGCTCTTATGTTATATGTATGGCAGGAGAATGGCAATATAGGTTTGTTTTCACTTTCTTCTAGGCGTTCTATTCCCATGAGATCTCTAACAACACTTTTTGTTTTGTTTCCTACAGGATACACAGCCCTCTCCACTGGCTCTCCTCGCAGCCACATGCAGCAAGATTGGACCCCCTGCAGCTGAAGCAGCTGAGACTCCTCCTGTACCATCACGACCAGCACGAAAAAGACTGATACCTATAAAACCTGCTCCATTGCCAGTCAGTCCAGGAAAGGCTGCCATAGGTGTTCTGTCTACTAAAGGAAATATTATCCAGATCCCACAGCTTGGCACTGCTAATGGGCAGCTGTTCTTTACCATCCAGAACCCCGTGAACAAAACTGGCCATTTTCAAAGTGTGCAGACCACCACCCAGGGAATTCCACAGACTGTGGGGACTCAGTTCCAGATTGTCAGTTCCACTGACGGTGGAGCAACGCTTCAGCTTGCTCCACTCTCTAACTCTACCAAGCATGTACCAATAAAGCCTGCTCCTCCACAACAACCCAACAACATAGTAAAAGTGACTGGGACTGCTGGCAACAGCCTAACGCTGGCATTACCTCTAAATAGTCTTCAAGACTCTTCCAGTGAAGCAAGCTGTCAGCTTCTCGCAAGCAAACAGAGCAAAAAGGCACGCAAAAAAACTCTTCCAGCAGTACCCACACCTAGCTCTCCCTCTCAGGAGCAGGTGGAGACTGTTGTTATAGAAACAACAGCAGATAACATCCTGCAAGCGGGTAACAACTTGGTGATTGTTCAGAGCCCAGGCACAGGGCAACCAACCGTACTTCAGTTGGTTCAACCCAAGACGGACACTCAGATGGTGCAAATACCCCAACAAGCATTGAGAGTGGTTCAAGCAGCATCAGCCACTCTTCCAGCCGTACCACAGAAAGCAGTGCAAAATGTGCAGAGCACAGAGGTTGTACCCGCACAGGTACTGTCACATGCAAATGATTGCATACAATTTTGATTTTGTTTTAGCCTTCCTATTTTAGTTTTTATGTGTTTAAGGGTTTATGCACAAACCTCCTAAAGTAAACAACAAATTTTTTTTTTATCATCCTTAACCAAGCTAAATTCTATATTTTGTGTGTTTTGCATGTCCCCTGTCTTCTCAGACAGACACTACAGCATATAGTGGCAGGGTTTCCGCAACATATTTAGTGCCGTCAAGGCCAGGTACTGATTGAGAAGCTACATGCTTTTGAAAATGCTGATAGTTTAGCCCCAGCAGTATTTTTCATTGAGGTGTAGTATTAATAGGTACATCTAAAAGAAGTGGCAACTCTGCACTGAATTTAGGATTATTGTTGCAACACCAAGAAAAAACTCAACACATGCACTTCTGATAAAATTCTCTAACACATCGCAAAAATTATAACATGTCTTAGCTATGTCTAAAGATGCCTCTACATCAGCTGTCCAAAAGTACTGTAAATCTGCCAAACCCTAATTTCTTAGCATACAATTTTAAAGTGGAAATAAACTGCTTAGAAAAGAAGGTCCCAGCAGCAGGTTTTTTTATTGGTAGAGTTTGTTTCCTATGCCCACCTGTTAGAACTGTAGTGTACTCTGGACTGTGATTGCATGAAAGCTAGATTATCCTCACCTGGTTAATGAAAATAGCTGAAGATTTTAAACCCAGTAAAAAACTATCCAAAGATGATAGCAGCACAATGAGGGGCATTGCAGCCATCACAACTCTAGCAGGGCCGCTGGCACAACTTTGATCTCTGGCAGCGGATTTACTTCTGATTCTCAACTGCCAGTTTCCAAATTAAAAGTTAGTGTTCATACATTTTCATGAACCAGTTTAAAAATGGAGAACATTGGAAGTGTAAATTAGTTGGTAACTGCATGCATTGAATTTTATCAGTCATCTTTTCTTATTAGAACTTTTGTTACTAGAGGTAAAAGCTTTTTGTCTCTTACAATGAACAACTAATAGGAATTGTCGGCATATTTTGGGTAGCAGTGGGGACACTGAAAACGGTTCCTTCTTTGCAGAGAAAAAGATAGTTTCAGAACTCTGCACATAATGTGACCATGGAAGTAAATGGTAATTTTTTGACAACTAGCAGCCAGTACTGTGGGTACTCCCAGATAATGCCGTGTTCAGGTAAGAATGTTTCAAAGGTGGTAAAGCAATTTTCACGCATTCCCATTCTTTCTCAGGTTTAAAGGTCTGAATCAGTCATTCATCAGTATCACTCTTGTACAGTATTTAAAGCGTACCTAAACTCAGTTTTTACTTTACTTAAAAGAGCAGACAACCCTTTTATGTAAAAGGGTTTTTATTTATGTGTGTGTTTTTATTTTTCATTGCAACACCCTTTAAAAAAAAAAAAAAGTGCAGCACTGCCCCCTAATTCCCCTAATGAAGGGTAGGACAAAGCTCTTGGGTGCTCCTTCTGCGCTTGCATAGAAAAATTTGCCGAACTCACACATGTGCATTGAGATCAGCAAATTTTTTTTTCATGTGATCACCCAATCTTGCGTCTGGGTCGGGTGACATAGGATGAAAAACTCAGAAGAAGATGGCAGCGCCCCGGCTCCGGGACGACGTGGGACCAGATGCAAGCCACCCCCAGATTGATCGGACTGTCCTGCAGGATTTAAGGTAAGTGGATTTTTTTTTTTTTTTGGCAGTTTTGAGTTTAGTTCCTCTTTAAGACTATAAATTATTTCCCCAGTCAATTCCTCTGCAATTCACTGGTGGTGAATTTTTTGGGAATTTCTTTTACAGGTCTCCTATTAAAACCATTACTTGTTCTACCACCAAGGGCCAATCGTCAAAAGTGCATAGCTGTCACAATAGGAAATGAATAGGAAGGAAATAATTTTATCAGAGAATTCATGAGGCAGTAATTTATAGAGTCCTTGGTGTCTTCTTCTTTGGTTTATTGTAAATATGTTTTATGTAAATTTCAGTAAAAGTTTCAACAGAATTACTGATATGTGGGATAATGGTTTTAATAAAAGTTTTGTAATACAGATGTTTTGAGTTCAGCTGGTTTGCTTAAAAAAAAAAACACTAAAAATCTTGGTAAGGGTAATCATCAGCATACAGTCTCAACTTATGAAAACCACAAGTGAAAACAATCTGTAGACCTAGAGATAAAGGCAGCAGACACTACATGTAAATCTTTACTTTGGGCTCACACAACCACTTACACTTTTAGGCCCCTCACCATTTGTCTTGTTGAATATTATTAGTTGCTTTATTGTACAGTGAGACGTAATAAAGATATCTTGGTTTGGGAAAACCGTGAGTGTGCCTACTTATCTACTGATCATCTTGCACTCGCTTTTCACTGAAGATTTTTTTTTTTGCGAATACATTTTTTTTCATTAGATGGACAATATAAATCATAGTTATAATGATACAATGCTTTAGGACCCCTATCATTTTGTCTTTGTGTTAATGAAAGTGTTCTCAATGTTCTTGGTTTTTGTCCCTTGTCCTTTAGCTTGAATATCTTTTTTTTTTTTTTTTCTCGTTTTGGACAACTACATAAACTTAACATACCTCACACGTTCTTTTGTTTTCACAGATTTACTTCCGCACATCAGCGGGAGAACTACAGTCGTTGGTACCACAAGAAGTTCCCTCTGTTTCTCAATCTAGAACAATAGGAGGGACCAGTACTCTTGCAACACAATCTGCCACACCAAGCAAGAAGAACATCACTCGCAAAGAACGGGCTTTACCTAAAATTGCACCAGCAGGCAGTGTCATTAACCTGAATGCAGCACAACTGGCAGCCACTGCCCAGGCAATACAAACTATTAGCATCAATGGAGTCCCAGTGCAAGGGGTGCCTGTAACCATCACCAATGCTGCAGGTGTATATCCCAATATCCTTATGTAACTGTAATGTGACATAAGAATTGTACAGTTAGTCAAATAAAACTAAATTTAAGATTCATTTATTTTGCTTTTCTCATTTTGTTACATAAACCAACCCACTCCTGTGTTTGTGTGTCTACTTAGGGCAACCACAGCTCAGTGTCCAGAATGTGTCCAGTAATAACGTGGCCATCAGTGGTCTCAGCCCTTCCCAGATACAGCTGCAGATGGAACAGGCCTTGTCTGGGGAGATTCAGCCAGGAGTGAAGAGGAGGAGGGTTGCCTGTACATGTCCGAACTGCAAGGACGGGGAGAAGGGGTGAGAGTGCGCAGGATGCAGGGCTAAACAGTTCTGGGCGAGGGTGGGGAGGGTTGCTATAAAGGTGGATGTTTTTGAGCTGAGGAGAGACACTGTCACTCTCAGCAGGTGGGGACCTCCTGGCAGGAAGAGGCACGTGTGTCACATTCCTGAGTGCGGCAGAACATTTCGCAAGACGTCACTCTTGAGAGCCCATGTCCGTCTTCACACAGGGGAGAGGCCATTTGTGTGCAACTGGGGATTCTGTACAAAGAGGTTCACCCGCAGCGACGAGCTGCAGAGGCACGCACGCACGCACACAGGTGTGTGAGGCATGTATGCACAAAATGCACATGTAAGACAAACTGGCCCTCAGGTATGACATGTATTGATTTTTACTCTGCTGTCCCTGTACAGGTGACAAGCGCTTCGAATGTCCCCATTGTCAGAAGAGGTTTACTCGCAGCGACCACGTCAGCAAGCACTTCAAGACACATCTTGTGCCAAAGAAGCTGTAAGGCTTAGTGGAAAACACACCCTATGTAGGACCCGGAAAACGATGCCATTGTGCTCCAGCTGGGAATCCCATCCACACGTGTGGGGGGGCCCACAGTGAAGTAGCATTGCTTCTTTTGTGGAAGTCCCAGCCCAAAATTCTTGGTAGTAAAAAGAATACCTCTAAAGTGGCCTATGTAATGCTCAAGTGTGCTAGAGTTTGAGTCAGATGGAGTTCCCTTCTGGGAACAATGTATCCATGGCTGTGTGACTAAGGAGCCATTTTCTACCTAGTAAATTGTAAGGGTATTGTATTTACCAGCACATATCTGCTGATAAGCTTGAAGGGAAGAGGGTGTGTTGCCTGACACCAACCTGTTGGCCAGACCAGAACATTCCCAGTTTTTTTGCTCTCCCCTTTGCAGGAAGGTGCCTTATTATCTCCCCTCTTCCAGTAACCCTGAGCATATAAGCTTAATTATACTTCCACTAATAAGCTTTTCATGCTGTCCTGGGGATGCGGCTGTGCTGCACTCACATCTGCTTTGCCAGGTGCCAGTTCAGGACTTTTTTTTTCCCCCCTTGTAGATTTGTCTCCTATTGGGCATCTGCACCAGACAAATCCTTGTCCTTTCTCTCTGTGCAGTGTGTATGACACATATTGTATTTACAATATTAGCTTTCACAAGGCTTTTAATTTAAATAAAAAAAGAGGCAATTTACTCTGTGTAGTGTTGGATGAAGAGGTTTTTATTTATTTACTAAAACAATTTTCAGACATACAGTTTGTGGTTAAAAAAAAATCCTGTCTCCATCAGACTTGTCTGTTCTTCGGTTTAACTCAACTTTTTCCTCTCATAATAGTCTGTGAATAAGGCATGTTTAATAACGAAATGTAAAGTACTGATGGTATGCAATAATCACTGATCTGGCTGAATTCTGGCACATCTAAATTATTGTACATTATACTTTACAATGTTAATTAAGGTCTTAACTGGATAGGAGATTTTAATGACCTGTTAATGAGTGATTTAAAGTTTCTCTTTTCCTAAAACTAAAAAAAAACACACACAAATTTAAAACTTGCTGGAGGACAGTGAGCAAAATCTTTTTGTAACTGAAAACTTTAGGCTACCGCTGGTATCTGAGGATTCAGAGTTTGTTGGCTACCCAGTACCCAATAAGGTGCTGTAGTTCCCCACATTAGCTGCTAAAATTACATATTTGTCTGAGAGTAACATAGCAGTCGGAGAGGAACCGTGTCATTCAGTGGGGGACAAAATATCTAAAAAAAAATGGACATTTTGTACGTCACCAGTGCTCTGTATCAATTTAAAGGAAGCAAAGAATTGTCTCACTACCAACTGGCAACCAACATATTAAATCACTTCCGCAAGAATAACAAGTACAG
>NC_092863.1:19761567-19764481 GCF_032062135.1 Pyxicephalus adspersus | reverse complement strand
CTAAATGTTATGCATTTATATATTGATACATTGAAGCTGACCTCACATTAAATTTCATGGTCTTATTAGTTAGTAGCTCCTAATGTACAAAACCAGAAAAAAAAAAAATATATATATATTTTTTTTTTTTTACAAAAATTGTAAAACTGTTGCACAAGTGCATTTTTTAAAGATTTGTAATCCTTTTCCAAAGTCATATTATTGATGTCTAGCATTAGTTTAGTACATCAGTATAATATTACCACTTGCTGTTGTAGTGGGGTGCCCAGCACCCCAGGATGCAGAGGTAAAGGTGTGGACCCCAGTGACAGGAGTGGCCCTTTTAATTGTGGTATTGGTGCTGGCCACGGTTATTGCATGCTCTGGAGTCACTGGAGAACTTGGAGGCATGCTCTGGGCACAGAGACATGAAAATTGGCACAGTGAAAGTTCCCTTTGGGACAGATGTTGTGGTGCCCCCTAGACAAGAGCTGGTCCTCCCTATGAATGTCTGCTCGCATCACGATTTACAAGGTCTCAATGTCCTGGTGGAACCTCTGCCCATGGAACAAGGACCATGTATTGGCAGGACTCTTGCAGTAGTCCGAAGGGGTAAAGTGCTAATACGGCGAAAGGGTGCCCATCAACAGGGTAAGCTGCCAACTTCCTGGGAGGAAGTTCCTGGAGGTATAGTACCGCAGCCCATTCCTGGTGTTCCCGTCCAAGATGTTTTGAGAAAGGGAGCTCTGGAGAGACCAAGACGTCTTCACCGTAGTCTCCTTAATTAGTTGGGGAAAATGTCCAACTAGGAGGTCAAGCTGATCTGGTGCCAGACAGTACAGCACGGGTGCCCTCACCCCCTGAAGTCCAGTGGTGGATGCCTCTAGTACTTCTCCCCTCACTCCCATGCCTCCCAGAGAAAGGCCCAGATCCAGCTGGGTCCATCTCAACAGGGGACAATCCCATTGTCCCCAACTATGCTTCCCCCAGAACTACCAGAGCAAGAAGAAGAGCGGCTGATTGAGCAAGAAGTAGAGACTCAACCACTGAGGCGCTCTCAGAGGGCTAACTTTGGGAGTCCGCCTGCTCGCTTTGTGGAAGAAGATTTTGAGGGGCCTACAACCTTGCCAGAGACAGAAAGGTTAAGTGGGGTGGCCAGCATCCTAAACCACCCCACTACAGTAGCTGAGCATGTGAGCTGCAGCCAGATTGTGTGGTCCCCTTCAGTCTATGGCGTTCGTGCAACCGCTGCAAAAGCAAGAGTGGTTCCTGAAAGATTCAGCTACTGTGATTAATTTAGTGTATTCTGTCAGCTGTCACTGTTCTAGAGTTCCAGTGGGGTGGCCGATTACCCACTGTGAGAGCGTTTGTGCAATCCACCGTGTGCATCCAATTGTGGGAGACATATCATGAGGAGCTTGCAGACTTCTTATACTATATACAGCTAAGTGACATTTGCTATTTGAACTGAGTTGTTTGCCAAGTGTTTCAGGCAAACCTTAGACGCCACCTAGTGTCCATTGTTGGAAACTGTTATCCACTTTGTATTTTACATTTCCCTATTGCATTCACCTTGTTTGTAACATCCAATACCTCAGAACCTGTAACCATAAGTTTGTTTATATTGCATTTTATATTCCCTCTGTCTGTTTGTTCCGCGGACTTTACCTTGTCTTTACACTGTTTGGTGAGTTACGCCATCCTAGGCCGGCCAATCAAGATAACCTAGGAGAAGAAGGAAGAAAATGGAGGTGCCCATAACAGAACAGGGACAGGTGAGTCTTTAAACAGGATATAGTAAAAAAACTTTAACCTGTAAAAAGACAGGTTGAGCCAATGTGATTTTAAAGTTATGTTCCTCTTCTAAATTAATTTTTTAAAATTAATACACCATGGATGTATACCTACATTATTTATTGACATTTCTATTGATTACTGTATATGATATTGTCTGTGACAGCTGCATTTTGTGCCCCAGGTTTATACTCAAGTTATTGTCCTGTTTTTTTTTAGGTAGAAGTAGGTACTTTGGTTTATATTTGAGTATATAGAGTATTTTAGATCCTTTTAAATACAAAGACCTCTAACTAGTATGCCATTTGTGTAGAAAACTTCTAGAGAAAACATTACAAATTTCAAAACTTAAGAAAAAGAAAAATTTACTTGTAGCTTTGTTCACTAATAATATGGGATTTGTGAGACTGAGGCCTAACCCTGTTGAATTAGCAGTAGCCGTTTATTGTGACAGATGTCCCTGTATTTAAAGACTCAACTGAAAATCAGTTGTAATTCCTCCTAAAATATCGGATCTCACCATTGGGTGGTTTTTCCCATTTCTGCCTGTAAGTTTGATATATCAAACCATGGCAATATGGCTAAAATATTTGAAAAGGGATCTCCCCACCACATTCTTCTTTCATGATCCATATCTACATACCCTACACTTCATCTTACCCCAGGTTCCAAAATATGCCATTAGAAAAATCTCAGCATAAAAGTCTGTCCCCTGGGGCTGTTGCAAGACTTTGGTTCAGTGTTTCTCAACCTTCTTAATTTGGGGGAACCCCTTGAAATAACTTTCAGGTCTTCGGGGAACCCCTGCTATATTTACTATATCCACAACTCACAGTACATTAGTATGATGGTCAGTATAAAGCATCACCCCTACATTGCTGGCCAGTGGGAAGAATGAAACCCTTACAGATAGCCAAAAAGAGCATTGGTGTCAGTTAAACCAATCCAAAAGGCACAAATTCCTTATTGCTGAACCTTAGCTGAGAAACACAGCTTAAGAGAGTACATACCGTGTTTCCCCGATTTTAGGACATCCCCATTAAGTAAGCCACCCCCGATTTTAAAAAAAATAATTAAAATAAGACACTCACCCGTTTATAAGACAGCTCCAGATATCTGATCCTGCGTGTGTGTCTTTGAT
>NC_092863.1:19754500-19760451 GCF_032062135.1 Pyxicephalus adspersus | reverse complement strand
TTTGGTGGATATGTGGACTTTAAAGCGTACCTAAACTCAACCTTTTTCCTTAACATAGAAGGGTAGACAACCCTTCTAAATAAAGTAAAAATGTTAAAAAAAAAAAAAAAAAAAGGTGCAGCACTGCCTCTTTAAGTCTTGATTGCTGCCGCAACCAAGACTTAATGGGAGTGCAGAGCCCACCGGGATACCTACATCATGCATGCCAGGAGACTCAGGCATGCGCAAAAGGAGCCTTTTTTTCTTCAAGATGAAAGAGTTGCGGATCCGAAGCATGCGTAGTGAGATCGGCTCCTCATAGTGGCTACATCACCCAATTGGGTTGATCATTGGGTGATTGCAAGAAGACAAGAAGAAGACTGAAGAGAAGGTGGAAGATGGCAGTGCGGGACGAAGAGGAAACCCAGGAAGACCCGGGACCAGATTGTAAGAAGGACCAGCGCCATCAAAGGATCTGTGGGATTAAAGGTAAGTGTAATTTTTTTGTTTTTAGTTTAGTTCCCCTTTTTGCTAAGCAGGTATTCCGAATCTCCGAAAATTCTATCAAATGTTTTTTATTGCTAGTTTATTTTGTGATCAGTCTGCCAGATAACTAGGGGGCACAATCATTCCAGATTACTAGTGGGCCCCAACCTCCCCAAATTTTTTTTCAGCAATGCTTTTTTTAAAGCGCATGTTTATTGGAAGTGTCTACTTCATATATATGGTATTTACAGTACAGGGACTGTTACCTTCAAAAAGCTTTAAAGAGTGCAGCATTCTACTCAAACTTACGAAAAAATATTTTTATTTAATATTTTATGCCATCACCTTTTGTCCTACAGTAGCAGCAGTATATGCGGCTTTATACATTTTTTTTTTTTTTTTACACTCATACTTCAGGGAGAATTCATCAATATAATGACAAGTCTATTCAGCAGTGCTCAGCTGGTCTGCATCACATGTGGGAATGGTGGATCAGTTCCCTTTGCACCAAAAAGTTGGGCCTTCTCACTATGACACTGCAGTCTCTGTGCTGGTGATGTTTCTGACTTTGGGCATTGTTTTGCACCTCCTTCTGTCCAGTCAATGCGAATAGACATCTTTTTCACAGCCCGTCTAGAGGTTCCACACTTGCTATTTATAACTGCATTGAAGTTACAGCCACGGCCACAAGCTCTTGTCACATATGCTGGGAAACAGAAGTCGGTGGTTATTTAAAAATACTCATGTGAAATGCCACATTTATTCTTATAAAAAATATGAAAACCTATTTTTTGCAATTCATACAATTTTAGGTGTACATTCATTGTTATGTGATATGTCTGATTCTGTTTTATTTGGCCTAACTATCCAAGGAGCACTGAGACACAAAGAAAGTATAAAAAGCACAGGGTAATAAAAGTGATAATATTTTTCGGATAAGGATATAAGAAGTTCATATTAAGGATTCTTTTGGGGGCCAGATTTTGACACCCCTGGTCTATCATATCAAATAATAAAAGGTTGGGATAGAATGCCAGCTACCTGTTTATTTTACATAGTGTGAAATAGAATTAGAACCTCTGTCATATTTTCATTGCTGTCTATGTTCCTGTTAAAAGAATCTGCAATAAATTGAACCTTTAGTGAAAAATGTAAGCAACAGTACAGAAGAAGTTATATAGTGCCCAGTGCCCTCTTACATGTCCACAGTCTTGGAAAATCATACCTGAGTATTCAACACTAAGCAGGGTAGC
Source organism: Pyxicephalus adspersus (assembly GCF_032062135.1). Lineage (NCBI taxonomy): Eukaryota > Metazoa > Chordata > Amphibia > Anura > Pyxicephalidae > Pyxicephalus > Pyxicephalus adspersus. The sequence continues at coordinate 19,758,733 of NC_092863.1, read as the reverse complement.
CCTCCATTTTGCTGCAAAGACTGTCAAAATTTGCAACTCATATATCACATGGCCATGTATATTGTACACTTTGTGGTGGAATATTTCTATACATGAGAAGAATATTACAAAGGTTTTTACTCTCACCCACACTATCCATTTCTCACCTTTAATCGCAGTTACAACTGCATCAGGTAGTCGCAATGGTTTCTCCATAGTGGTGTTGTTATGAGCAATTCTCTGCCCCGTAGCTGAAGATCGTGCCAAGGTCTCCCGAGAGAAGAAATAATCAAGAAGGCGCCTGGTCATTAGCTTGGGCTTATCTGGAGGAATGTGGGAAAGATCCTCCAGCTGCTGGTATGTGATAAAAACCCCAGAGGAAGGTACCAACTCCAATTTGGGACGACCATTGCTCTAAACACAGAAAAGTAAATCATTTAAAAGTGATAAATGATAGATCTTATAGATAGATAGTACTTAAGAGCACAAAACACTTTAACAAACCTCTATGGGTGATGCCCATGTGGGGGTACCATCTGGCAAGGTCTCTTGTAATGGTTCCTCCCACAGAACACACGATTCAGGTATTGTGTTCTCTCCACCATCGTCCATCTTCATCCAGTACTGGAAGTCACTTGTTACACCACTGACTCGGAGCATTCCTTCTGGAGGAGAGCCGATAACTGCTGCAGGTGAGTTAGGCTGGTCTGGCTCTGACAGAGAATTTGCAGCAGGGGAAGACAATCTTTCCATCGAAGGGCTTTTGTTTTCATTGTTTGGGATAGATGTTGAGATTAATTGTGGAGTAGAACTCTGCAGAACAAAATAATATTAAAAATATACTATTTTGAAAATAAAATGTAAAAGAAACATTGGAATTACAGCTAGCATGAACTTACGAGTCTGCACCTTCCAAACCAAGTGTCAAACTCCCATGCATTTTGAAATGTACTACTTTTATATGGGATGTGGTGCATTGGGCAACCCATTGGAATTAATTCACTGTCCTAATGTAATGCACACCAATATGCATGGCAACATACTGCATTTTTAGTCATGCACAGTGGAATCAAGCCTTAGCAACTGAATTTAGCAATTTGACCAAGTGAAAACCTAAAAGAATTTGTAACTATTACAGGTGAAACAGCCAAGGCATTAATTCATGAACCCTTTTACTCTGTAGAATAGAACACTAGGAATTATATGATCATATTTTTTATTATATACTGACATATTTGTTGTATTACATTGTTGCTTTTGCTCATTTTTCTGTTTTTCTTTTAATAAAAATGTAATAAAAAAAAGTAGTTGCGTTTTAATGACATTGCCTATAACAGTTATCCACACGGCCGAGAACAGCAAGCAGTATGATACATTTTTTCACCAGACAACTGACTGTATTACCTGTGAACTGTAACTTGATTCAAGAAATCCTGCAAGGTTTCTTAAGAAGGATATGTTATTGTCATTGATAACTGAGAAAACACAAGGCAAAAGAATAAAAGTTGTTAATATAATGCTCATAAAGAACCCAAATTTATTTGTGATAGGGTCAAAGTACACATGACACAACACAAAAAGGTCTATTTAATATAAAGCACTGAATCTGACATTTACTGAAAAATTCCCTGGTGAAGAATCAATTGCTGCTATTGAAAAATCTCCCCCAGGTTACTTTTCATTGACTATCAGATTCACTGCTTTATAAAAAAACACTAGATAGATAGATAGATAGATAGATAGATAGATAGATAGAGTTCATTTTTAAATTGGCCAGAAATAACTGCCTAAGGGGAATGTGGGGTGATTGTCCAAATGTTTTATTAAGTCTTCAGCTTTTATATACATTAGAAGACCTGTTTACTATCATTTCATTATGATGTAGAAATAAAAAATATTATAATGATCACATGAATAAATATGACTGATTTATAAATGAGAATTTCAGTCAAAAATATTCATAGTATGTTTATGTGACAGTTAACTGTAACAGTACAAAATAGCTAAGGCACAAAATATTTGGGTTAAGTGAATTATTCTAATTACATAGCACAGGGTTCCCCCAAAAGTCACTATACACTTTTAATGAATTCCTAAAAATTACACAAGAAACTGAGTTTATTCATATTTTTAGCATCAACTAGGAGGAAGGAGTCGTTGGAGTTTTACTTGCTGGGCTTGCCATCACGTTCTAAGGCCTTGAAAACTAGTTGTTAACCTCCACATGAGCGCCTCTATTTTGACAACATTCAGCCACTTTTGCATGCAAGCCTCTTCGATGATTTGTAGCATCTCTTCCCCGACCTCGCTGCAGACCAAGCTGATTCTTTCCTCAAGCTGTGACAGGTTACGGGGCTTAGTGGCATACAGGCTTTTGATATAGCCCCACAAAAAAGTCACTAGGTGTAAGAATAAGGGAGCGCAGAGCCCATTGGAGGGGACCCCTTTGACCTGTCCATCGGCCAGAAAACTTGATCTTCAGGAAATCTTTGACTAACCTGGCAAAGTGGGGAGGGGCTCCGTCTTGTTGAAAAAAGCAAGGTCACATCAAACTCCTGCATCATCTCCAGGTAATTTTCCCCTGTAACAGTGGTCGTGTTACCGGATCGGGAAGAAAAATGGTCCAGTGCTAGACATTGCACACCAAACCACCAGCTTCAAAGAGTCTCGTTCATGCACGAGAATTTCTGCTGGGTCTGATTTTCCTCAAATTGGAAAGTTGTGTCGGTTACCCTGACCAGAGGGATGAAAGGCAGACTCGGTGCTGAATCATAATTTTTCCAAGAGCTGAGGGTTGTTTTGGTAATGGTGTAGAAGTGATTTACATATTTCCACACGAACATCATAATCTTCTGCTTGAAGTTTTTGAACAACTAAAAGTCGGTACGGGTAGAGCTTTATCACTCTCCGAAGCATCCACTGATTCAAGCTTTTGTTCATGCAGAGTTCCAGTGCAGTCCTCCGGATGAACATTTGAACATCCTTGGCTTTGCGCATACGCCTACTCCAAGAGTTCAGGATTTTCATCAGTGGTGGTAGTAGCAGGCCTTCCACTGCGTGGTTTGTCAAGAACAGATCCTGTTCCGAAAAAAACTTGACATGTATAGCATAAATTTTGTTACGGGTTGGAAGAGTGTGACGGCTTAAAAGCATCTCAAACTTGCGCTGAAATGCAATTAGGGCCTGAAAAACTTCTTGCCAAGCGGCAATTTTGCAATGCTGCTACAATGTCAACTGGTTAAGGGAATGATACACTTACAAAAACTGCAAAGCCTAAGTTGTCATATGCTGATGGCCTCAAGTCTCTCTGAATGATACCTGGAACGAAATAGAAAAAAGGAAGTGTGTAGTGACTTTGGGGACACCCTGTATTTATATAGCACCAACATATTACGCAGCAATGTACAAAGTTCATAGTCATGTCACTAGCTTTCCCTCAAAGGGGCTCACAATCTAATAATGTCCCTACCATAGTCATATGTCTAAGGTCAATTTTTTTTTTTTTGGGGGGGAAGCCAATTAACATGTTTTTTTGGAGTGTTACTGGAGTACCCGGAGGAAACCCATGCAAAGATGGGAAGACCCTGCAGACTCCATGCAGATAATGTCCTGCGCCCAAGATTCAAATCTGGGACCTAGTGCTGCAACTAGAATTCAGCTATCTAATCTTGTGTAAGCAAGTCTCAACATACACAGTAATGTTGGAAAATTACTTCAAAACAGGAAGCACCAGGCAGATATCACAGAACTGAACACTGATAGATAATTCCAATTTTAACACTCTTCTAAGTTTCTATTGTGTCAGCTGTAAAAATTGAAGTCAGTCTAATAGCTCAGCAGATACAAATAAATCATCACTGGTTACCTGTTTTAACCACCTGGGTGGTTACCCTGAACCTGGTTCAGGGTAAGAAAACTTGCTAAAAGCGTTTACCCCGTACCAAGTTCGGGGTAGCTAAAAATAGAAACAAGCATTACAGTGCAATCTGATTGTCATACAACATTGTATAACAATCAAATTACAACTGAAAAAAACACTTACCTTGTCCCCGCAGCTTCTCTCTGTCTTTTCCCAGCGTGTGCAGTGACGATCTCCGGGGTTTCCCGGTGACGTCGCTATATGCGTCGGTGCAGGCGGGAGGCAGGACGGGAAATTCAAATCACTTTGTACAGGATTCAATACAAAAAAGCTGTATTGAGTCCAATACAAAGAAAACTTTATATAATATATATATATTTTATTATATATATATA
>NC_092863.1:19705298-19752633 GCF_032062135.1 Pyxicephalus adspersus | reverse complement strand
GGAACATGAGTGATCATGAGTGACTTTCAACAATAAATGTGTACTGTAGTCTTCTTCATGGAAAAATAAGACATCCCCTGAAAATAAGACCTAGTGTGTTTTTGGGAGCCAAAAAAAATATAAGACAGTGTCTTATTTTCGGGGAAACACGGTATGTACAGGAAGCCTGCAGAGTAGAAAAACATATATGGCACCAGAAATGGCAGAGTGACTGTGAGAGATCCTACCTGTTATTCCTGCACTGACACTCCCTGCCTCTAAATGGTCAATGATCACAGAGACTGGCAGAAACTGTAAACTCCTGATTCATAAGGATAGACTATTTGCAGTCCTTGTATTGATGTCAGTGGGGAAAGGAATTATAGAGCACGGGGTGGGTCAAAGAATTTTAAAAACAGTACTAAGGGACACGACAGAAGGAGGGAGGTATTAAAGGGAGATTTTAGCACCAATGTATCTCTCTCACTGTCTGACACAGTCAGATGTAATTTCCTCGGTCACTTTCAAGGAGCACAAAGAGACACTGCTGCAATCCTGATGAAAATTGTTGCTTAGAAATAAAAAAATAACCTAATAACTAAATAGACTCCCGTCAGAGAGGCATCAAAAAACATTTCCAGTTCAACTGTATAATAAAGCAATAAAACAGACATGGCAAACTGACAAGAGACCTAAAAAAAAATCTTGTTTAACTGCAAGCTGAATAAAAAAATTGCAATTACTAATTTGAAATAAAGATATATAACAACAGCAGGATGACAGATTTCATGTAATATTACTATTAGGGATTTGCAAAGATTTTGCAAAGATAACAAGAAGTGCCTTATCTTTCTTGTACTGGTAGCTATGATCACATCTATATACTAAAAAGGGCTATTTTTCCCCTTTTCCCCAATCCCCAGTACATCTAAAAAAACAGATTGTGAGGACACCTCACCTACACAATGACCATCTGATCCCAGGACCCGAGCACTTTCATTTGTGGCACTTATTCCAGTATGTGAGAGTGCATCATTCTGTTCCTCCAGTGTCTGAATGTGTCTTTTTAATTCTTGATTTTCCTTCTCAAGTTCTTTTATCCTCCATTCTCTCACTGCAACAGCCTCATCTCGTGACACCAGGATTTGGCGCAGCTCTGCAACTTGTGTCTCCAGCTCCCGAACTAGCTCTGCATAAAGAGATGTCACCCTGCTGCTAGAACGGGTGGCCCAGTAGTGTTCTTCTGGAATGCCATGACCTTCAGGCAGAACTGTGTTTCTACTAGAAAAACGTTCATTAGTTCTGTGGCTATCCTGTTTTGTAACATATATATGTTGAGGAATTATAGGGGAACACAAAGGTCCATTAAAGACTTTTTGACGTTTTCTGGCAGAAGTATCCTCGTCACTGTTTTGCATGACTGGTGTAGAGAGAAATCTGTAATATCAAGACAGAAATGAGAATATTCAGTAAGGCAAAACAGCCTAAAACAGGAGCTTTTCTTGGACAGGGTACATGCCCTATGTTTCCTTTTTGATGCCCTGGGTATACGGCACTCTCCCCAAACTTTACCACAAAGCTGGTGTCCCTGCAACACCACAAGCTACTAGCTATGTTACTAGCAGCCATGCAGGATCACCTGCATAGCATTTTGTGTCTGTAGACCTCAGAAGCTGAAAAGCTCAAAAGTATAGAGCCAGGAAGGGTTCTCCTGTGAAACTTCTGCTTTTAGTGTGTCAAATACCACAAAGCCGAGAGGGAGTAGAAGAGGACATACACTTGAAAATTCTGATCATAAATCATAGTACTTGAACTTGTATTAGAATGGACTAATTTCATTGTTTTAGGATCTGTTCACCTAGCAACATTGTGTAGTATGTTGGTGCTATATAAATTCATTTTTTTTATTATCATTAATAAAACCTCATCAATTAGGTCACACAGGCCCTTCCTTGGCTGTTTAGTAATGGAACTTGCTTTATCATGGTCAACCACTTACAGTTTGGTCAGTATTCTACATCCTGCATCTTATGGGGATTTCATGGAAGTACACAAATGCTCCTTGTTTGGGAACATAGCTATTGTTAAGGGACTTGCATTACCCAAGTTTACCCTCAAAGCTGTCATGTTGTTTTACCTTGTAAAAGGAAGTTGCTGGAAGCCCAGTTACCAATGAGGCAGACATAGTTACATTAGTTAGGTAAAAAAGAAAGTTTGGTAAAGTTACATTAGTTTGGTAAAAAAAAGTCCATCAAGTTCAACTACTAGGGAAAAAACATATCCCAGGTAACAACCCTGAAGACCTTGCTGATCCAGAGGGAGGCAAAAAAAAAAAAACCTGGTTCAATTTGCTCCAACGGGAAAAAAATTCCTTCCTGTTTCCATGAGGCAATAGGATGTTCCCTGGATCAACAATCTATGTTATCTTTACTTTAAAACTTTAAAACCCAGTTAAATTTTGTGCTCCTAGAAAAGCATCCAGCTGTTTTCTTAAAGCAATCTATAGCTAAAACTACTTCCCAAGGGAGCCGATTCCACAATTTCACAGAACTTACTGTGAAGAATCCCGTCCTTATCTGTAGATTTATTTTATTTTCCTCTAGACGCAAAGAGTGCACTCTTGTCCTTTGAAATGATCCTATAGTCAGTAATCAGGAAGAGAGTTTAATGGTACAGTTTTTCTATCAACAGGGGAAAAAAATTCATTCCTGATTCCATGAGGCAATGTCGGATCAACATCAGATGTTCCCTCAATCAAAGGTCACTGTCATCTTTACTTTCAAGCTTTATGCCCAGTTATATTCTGTGTTTCTAGAAAAACATCCAGCTTTTTCGTAAAGCAATCTATAGTAGTTGCTGAACCTACTTCCTGAGGGAGCCGATTCAACATTTTCACAGAGCTTACAGTGAAGAATCCCTTCCTTATCTGGAGCTTGAACTTCTTTTCCTCCAGACCCAAATAGTGCCCTCCTGTTCTTTGTAACAATCCTAAAGTGAATAATTGGGAAGAGAGTTCTCTATATGGACCATTTATATATTTATACAGGGTGATCATATCCCCCCTTAACTTAAACGTCTCTTCTCAAGGGAGAATAAATTCAGTTCAGCTAATCTCTCCTCATATCTGAGTTCATACATTCCCTTTATTAGTTTAGTTGCCCATTTCTGCACTCTCTCCAATTCCACAATGTCCTTTTTGTAAACTGGTGCCCAAAACTGGACTGCATATACCAGATGTGGTCTGATCAATGCTTTGTACAGGGGCAGGGTATTATCTCCATTTCTGCAGTCTATTCCTCTTTTAATACAAAAAAGTACTTTGCTAGCTTTAGATATTGCAGCTTGGTATTGCATGCTGTTATTAAGTCTATGATCTACCAGAACCCCCAGATCCTTTTCCATTTCTAACCCCCCCAAATATTTTCCTCCTAGACAGTATAAAGCATACATGTTGTTAGCCCCCAAGTGCATACATTTACAATTATCTGTATTAAATCATTTGCCACTTGGCTGCCCAATCAAACAGTACATCCAGGTTTGCTTGTAGATTATAGACATCCTGTATGGACTTAATTCATCTGCAAACACAGAAATGGTACTTTTTATATCAAACTCTATATCATTTATAAAGATGTTAAACAGTAAAGGTCCGAACACTGAACCCGGGCGTACACCACTAATAGCTTGAGACCATTCAGAGTATGAATCATTAGTTACAACTCTCTGGATGCAGTCTTTAAGCCAGTTTTCTATCCATTTACAGATTAAATTTTCTATAGACCCTAATTTCTATATTATCTTTATGAGTGGTACTGTCCCCAACAGGCTCTTGGAAGCCAAGGCAAAAGCACTCACTTGCTGCGAAATAAATCACAGTATGCTTAGGCAGATAGAGGTTAGATGCACAGGGTTATGTAGTTCAGCAGACGGGGTCACAACAGATGCTAAAGATTTCAACGCAGCAAAGAGAATGTCTGGTTAAAAAGTTTAAAATCCTGTAGATGTAACCTGGGCGGCTTTAAATATGTTATGTTTTTTTAATATTAATCTTGAAACAGTTTCTGCTATCAACTGTGATAATTCTAAACCTAACATAAAAAGATACCTGTTACTTACTTTGGCATCTGGATTGGCTGACTGATTCCATTTTGAAAACACTGCAAAGGTGTACCAACTGTACTGTCATCCGACGTGTCTTGCCTTTGTTCAAATTCTGCAGACCGATCCATTAACTTGGTTAAGGTGGCTATATTAAGAAAATACCTGAGTCACCTAGAAAGTAATTTAAATTTATATTAGCAAAAATGACATTTCATTTGGTCATCCACTGTTCAGATCAGTTAAAATCTACATGTTTTTCAGGTGTATATTTATAAGTTATTTCCCATTCATTTCTGCTGTATATTCGCTGACCGTTGTTTGAATATCTAAGCATTGTTTCGGAATTGTCTGATGCCTTTTTCCAGAATCTGTGACTAACCATATTGAATAGCTGTCCCTGTTCTACTGATAACTGACAAGAAGACACAGCTTCTTCTTGAAAAACCTTATGGTTGGGTCCAGCTACTAACCAGCGTGCACTCTACAATATACATTCATTACAAATGACTCTAGATTTAAAAATCAAATGTATTTAATGGAACATTTTACTTAAAAGTTCAGCTGGGTTTTAAATCTCTTTAAAACTGTCAAAAATTAAAAATTGAAAAATTGTCTAAAATTGTCTAAAAATATTAAAAATTGTCAGCACTTGTTCTCGAGTGGTTAATTCTCCAGTGTAAATAAAGAGAAACTATTCTTTTCAGCCAAGGATGGTGCCTTCTAAGTTTTGGTTTGGTCTGCAGTTGCCATGATGGTGACCAGCAGGGATATCAGTTATTTGACAGTTTGAAAATGTGGCTGAAGACTAACACAAGACAACTGACAGCTGTGCCAGTTATCACCAGAGGCATTCCTTACATTTACCTACTTTTAAAAAAGTAGTAAACGTTTACTGGTAAATCACTGGTTTAATTCAGCCATTTCCATTGATGTGAACCTACAGCACCTTCAGGAGGAATCACATCAGCTTACTGTAATGCTAAACTCACTGGTAAGGAACAGAGATGTATGTCAGGAGGACATGCTCTTATGTCACCTGCAATAGGAGAAATAAAAGATTCACTTGTTCAGGGCTGATATTGGACGAGAATCTTGTGGATTTCATCGCCTGAACCACTGTCCTGGCAGCTCCACGGACGATGGATGGGATAAGGGGAGAGAGCACAGAGGGGTGCCGCTCCATCATTCTCCCCTTCCCCTCCTCATAGAGCAAAATGGTGCTGCACTTGTTCATGCATCGTGCAGTCACTTGTCGTTGAAAAGGATTGTGAAAGATCCTTTCCAACGACAAGTGTTGCACGTATGTATGCAGCCTAACTGATCTGAGTGATTTTGGCTCAAGGGAGACAGGATATATCCTCCTCCAAAGATCCAGACACCTCCTCCTAGAAAAGTAGCAATCTGTACTGTTCCAAATGCAATGTCATTGCACAACTTGTTCCAGCATACCAAGGGGCCATTAATGCTATGCTTCCCGGTACTCTGCATTTTGAAAAACTGCCGTACCAAAACAGAGGAGGTTTGAAACAAGACACCTTGGTCCTATTAGGCTGGGACTGCTCCCCTGCACAGGAAAATGGAGAGCAAGTGTTATATGATAAGAAAGAGAGAAACATAGGAACAGTGACACATCATGTTTCCTGGACTCCCTCTGAGATGAAACAAATCCTAAATTCCTTATCTCAGAACAGATCCAATAGGATTTTCTAAAGAGCTCTTGGATAGTCAATCATGCTACAATGCAAGCTGGAGAAGTCCTCCCCCTTATGTTTAAGTCTATTAGACACCTCTAATAAGGTCCAGTGAAGTTGTTTTATTTTAAGTTGCTGTTTGGTAGGGCTCCTATGACAGGAATTTTCTTTTCCCAAGAGATAAAGTCCAAATACTGCTTATTGAAAATGTACAAAAATTGCATAAGAGCTTATGTCCAAGTTTAGCTTCTATTCCAGATCCCTAACTCACTAGAGCACACCCCCTGCAACCAAGTGAATTACCCTAAAATCTTATATGAATTTCACACCATGGAGTCCACCTTAAAGGCACATATGGCACATAGGAAATAAAACCTTAGTCTTTAAAAAAAATTATTAAGGGAAACCTGAGATTGTATCGTTTGTGGCAGATTGTGAAGAAGGTCATCATGATGAAGAAACTGCTTCTTTGTCCTATACCATTAAACCAAAATTTAAAGGGCTACTTTTAGCGGTTAATAGACCCCAATTGGTGCCAGGGAGGAGAAAATGTTTTATTAAGTCAAGGAAATTAAGTAAGATTGATAAAAGAACAATATGGGGATGAAACAGGATCATCCAGGGTTTGGAGTTAAAAGCTTGGGTATTATATTTTGGTAAATAAAATGAAATATTGAATAAACTCAATATATTTTGGTAAATAAAATGAAACATTGAATACACTAGGAGGTTATTGTGTTACTCTTTTTCACTGTATTGTTTTACTTGCTTGTAGTAACCATGTATTTTAAGCTCAAAAAAACTAAAAACTAAATATTTATTGTTCCATTTTTTAACTATTTTGGCTTGATATGGAAGTGTAAGTTTACATATGTTTGTTTTTTTTCTCATGTAAATTTAGTAGTGTCTGGGTGGTCTCTATATTTTAATGTGATGTTTTAGCAAATGTGTTTATTTTGAATAAAGTTGTTTGTAAAATCTTGCTGTTGTTTGTTTTTGTGATCTTCTTTACAATCTCCTAGGAACTTTTACCCTTGGGTGATCCAACAGACCTCCAATTAAACAAGTCAATAGTGATTGTTCTGAAGCAGTTCCTTTCCCTGAATTTTTGAAAGGCTCATAACAGCACAATTTTCACATTAAAACTGTTGTCTGATGCTCATAGTTGTGCGCCAATCCACAGGAGCCTGATGCGCATTGTTGTGCGCGAAAGCAGACCCGCTATGTGCGTGTGAACTGTGTTCTATCAGTTGAAAAACGCAACGGCCACTTCTGCAGAGAAGGATCCTTATTAGGGTAAGTTTTTCTTTTTAGGTGTATATTGTTTGTTTGCCTTCATGCATATATATATATGCATTTATGTGTGTACATATACTTAGAAAAGAGAAATTATAGGAAGAAAAAAGGTAAAGAGGGCCTTTTTGACCATATTGCTTCACATGCTTCAAATAAATGGATTGCCTAGTTCTTTCTATGATTTCTGATGTCATGGGATTGGCTCCAAGCAACAATCCTGGATGATATTGCTTCTGGTTAAAGGAGGAATCCACCTTTATGTGCTTCCACTACCAAGCTGAGGGGAGTAAGTCAATATATAGTGGGTCAGGGTCTAAAATACCTTTCAAATTGCATAAACACGTTTATATGTTAAATATATATAATAAGTTGGCACAAAGTGGATTCGGACCTGGAACTTTGATATACTAGTACTATTTGTTTTTTGTAAACACCTAAATAATGCATACACTCCACTATTTATCAGCATTAAGTTAAGCAACAACACAACATCTGTTCATTTCTAAGAGTGCCTGACCCTGCTTGTGAGCTTGGCAATCAATGTGCTTTGATGTTGTCCATGGCAACCTGGACCTCCTTCCATCACCATCAGGTGTGTTAGAATGAGTATGCAACTCAGCTGGACATCTAATTCACAACCAGTTTGGACAGCAAGTGGAATTGTGCTTGTATACAATAGTGCTAAAATCAGGCAGCACAGCACAATGACAACAAGTTGTGTGGGGGCAAATCAACCTGAGTGCAAATGTCAGACTATCAAAAAAAAAACCAAAGAAACAAAAACCATGACAATTTATTCATAAAAGAAATATGTACATAAGACATTCAAATGCCAATATGTGACAATATTACTTTGAGAATGGGACAAAGGCAAACGAGGGGTCAAGTAGCAGTTTGGAGTGGAAACCATGCATACATTTGTGCTTTATATATTTGTGGAAAAAATGACAAAACATTGCAGAACTACAGAAACTGTCATTACAAACCAGGCACAAAAACATTGCAGCAAAAGATGAAACTAACAATAATGAGGATTACAAAGTCACATCAATGCATTCCATCCAAGCAAACTTACTTTTGTAAATGTAGCACTTACCTAAAAGAAGATGAAACATAAAAGATTCAAACTGACCTGTAATGGACTGTAGGTGTGCACAGAACATGGAGCAGGTGTGCGCTAATTAATTGCTATGACCTCACCATTGACAGAGATGAACAGATCCTCCTGAATCATGCAGCTGAAAACTAATCGCCTTAATTGGTGTATTATCGTTCCCATTGCTCATTTATTAAAGCAGGAATCCGGCTGGCAAGTGTGGGCGGGTGTACTAGCACTCGATTCCAGCCCACGGGAATACGTCTCGTATATATGCTTGCTTGATAAATCAGCCTCTAAATGTACACATTTTATTCTTTAGTTTAAAAGGTAGAAACTCCTAGAAACTCTTCCAGGTTTGATTCTTTTTCAATAAGCAATTATTTTGCGGTTATAAACTCATGTACAAGGTAAATCATAGAGGTAAAACATTTAGAACAATAGCCATATTTGATTGTTCTCACACATGTGTTATTTAAAAGATCCATCTTTAGCAAGAAGTCTCTGTTCCTTTAATAAAGGAATGTGTTCTGCCTGTCAGGGGTTCCTTGAGCTGTGGCTGATTGACCTATCATAAGATTTTGCCTGCAGATCTCCAACCTGCATAACATTTTTAGCTGCCTGTAGGTGACATTCCTCCCACAGGCAACCTACACATAACATTTTCCCACTGATTCCTTATAGCAGGGGTTAACCGACATCTGGAAATTATGGGCAGCTCACTGCAGGTATGCCAGCAACCACTGGCGCTACCAGGACTGAATGAATGCCTACATGCATACGCTGGATTTACATCATTGTGGCCTGGCCAATGATCAGACACCAGAAGAGAATTGAATAAAAAATTAGGGCTGGGCAGATGAGTTTATTTTATTGCAGAAGGGACACTGTCTTTGGTTGTGCTTTAAGAGTTCCTCCGGGTTTGGAATGGTTGGGAAAGGCTGTTTTAGATCCCTATAACTCTGGAGTAGAAATCTAGGTTCTCTGATATCCTGCCTGCTTGATTATTACATTGAGGTCACAAGATTTCTCTCTTATATTCTTTTAAAGCGGAACTAAACTAAAAACATTACATTCAATCCGGCAGGTCCCTCAATGGTGCTGGTCCTTCCCATGATCCGGTCTCGCATCGTCCCGGAATTCCTCTTAGACCCGGCACAGGGGAAAGTGCCGGACGCCGCCATCTTTTGTCTTCCCTTCCGTTTACTTTCTTTGTCACCCGATCTTGCACTGCACAGGTGTGAGATCAGGTAACGTAGCCGTTGTGAAGGGGGAAAAAAAAGAGACGATTTCACTGCGCATGCGTGAGATTGACATCCCTTTCCCCTAGGATGAAAAATGCTCCTTCTGCACATGCTTGATAACAGCATGCACAGAAGGAGCAGCCAGAGGCTTCCAGGATGTGTGACATAACTATCCCAGGAGGCTCTGCGCTCCCATTAAGTCTTGATCGGATTTAAAGGGGAGGTGCTGTACCTTTATTTTGTGAAGGAGGAAATAATTCTGTCACTGAAAATACTAAAAATAGAAAAGTCAATGATTCATTTTTCCAGCATGGATCTAGAACTGAATTACCCAACCGAGAAATACAGTACCAGGCATATTTATTCACACAACATTCACTCACAACCCGGAGATCCCATCAGATGATAGGATGTAGTTGATAACGTGAACCCCCCAACCCTGACTACAATTGTCTGTACAGTGAGCCAACACACAGAATATACCATTTATCATACTGTCAGACCTAACCAACCCCACCGCATGTCAATGTTATCATTCACCAGGTTTTCTCACCTCCATGTGTCTGTTTACATTCGCCAGTTTCCGGATGTTTATCCTCGCCCCCCTGTCACAGTTCATGTTTGATTTGCTGCCCTTGTCAGTGCCACCGATGCCGATTGGCTAACCAGTCACTCAAGGTGTGCCTACAGCTTCCTTGTTTTTTTGTAGTCAAGACACCACCTACTATCACGTGACTATCTATTGAAGCATCTATTGGTCCACTTCGTCTCTTCCATGTTTCCATGGCAGGTGACGCCAGCTTAACCTCTAGCACGTGACGTCAGGTGGCAAGGCTCCATGTGGCGGGGGCTGGTGACGTCGCTGTTGCAGGTAGCTCGGCACACTGGATCAAACTCAGTCCGAGCGGTCAGCTGCAAAAGTGGAAGTGACGTCATGGATCTGGGCCATATGCGGAAGAGTTACCGAAATGATGATGAGGTAAGAGGTTATGACCTTGGTGTGGTGACGTCAGCTGAACCCCATTCATATTATAAGTGACGTGTTGCTTTATTCTGCTCTTTAGTAGCAAGTAAGCTGTGCAGAGAATGTCAGGAACACTGAAATGAAGCCTCTGCCATGAGCAAATATGAAATATTTATCTTTTACCACCATATACCTTACTGTTCTATACCCTGACACCATTCATTGTAACATATTCTATTATTTATATTGTTATATCATATACTTTATATTACAAAGATTTCTATTTTATATTATTTATATATTATATACTTTATATTATAAAGATTTCTGTTTTATATTATTTATATATATTATATACTTTATATTACAAAGATTTCTATTTTATATTATTTATATATTATATACTTTATATTATAAAGATTTCTCTTTTATATTATTTATATATATTATATACATTATATTACAAAGATTTATATTTTATATTATTTATATATATTATATACTTTATATTATAAAGATTTATATTTTATGTTATATATATATTTTATATTATAAAGATTTCAAGTGTCAGCATTAAGGGCCATTATCTACCTGCAGGTTGTAAAATCTATTAAAAGATCTCATGTTTATGGTTCTACTTATCATTCCAGTTCTAGGAAGAAATAAGCTGATAAATTGTGTGGCTTCCAGCTCATTGTTATCAGTGTGTTGCTTCTACATTTGTTACTATGGAATCATCAAAATGAACACTTAAAAAAGAAAATTAATAATAAAACAAACATAATATTCTAATAAATTCTTATATTCCGAATGACAATTTTCGCCTTTATATTGCACTAAAATCACGAATGTACTAGAGACGGAAAAACGGGAGGCGCAGCGTGACGTTAGTGTAGTGTTATGTTGTATGAGGCGACCATTGCCGAGCCGTACGCTTCAGTATTGTTTGCACCATTACAACAGTCACCCCGCTCCTCCAATACCAATTCTCATCCGATTCTTTTATTTTATTTGTTTATTTCTCAGATGCTCTTTTAGGTAAGTATGACCTTAATCGTGTATTTATACTTTTTTATTTAATGGCATCAAATAGTTTGATAACTATCATTTCCTGTTTGGTCTTGGATTCCCATGAAATAAACCCATAATGAGTGAGAAAAAACAAACTAATTTTTTGCATTTCTTTAGTAATACCAAAGATAATGCAACCAATGATAATAGTAACAATAGTAATACGTCACTTAACCGTGAGCTGATCAATGAATCAGAACCTCCACAGTCCTTGTCAGCACCATTAGGAAGATCAAAATTTTACAAATGTATTTATCTTTTTAAAAAAAATTATATTAATAGTCGCGGGATTTAAAATTTTGAATTTAGTGGTCCGTGAGATCTGAAAGGTTGGCGACCACTGATTTAGACAACATGTCTGCTCCTAGATGTGGAATAACTACGCCCAGTGGTTTGCCTTCTTTTCTGCAGAACCTCTCGGACTTGATTACCACATCCCCCAGATGATAAGATCTGACCATCGGATATATTTTCTGCTACACCACACAGGTGCCAGGCTTAAGAAACCTTTATATACTCTTCATTCCACAACATAAAAGATATATTGTTCCAGGTGAAATGGGTCACATTGTCCAGGCTGCTAATTCCAGAGACAATGGTCTCTGTAGTCACTGGTGGCTTTATTTCTACAAACATTTTTGTAGGATAAAGGCATTATGATCCATTTGCACTTATTTATAGAACTTTGCAACAAACATTGTTCATATACTTGTGATCTTAACATACACACCTTACAATTATAACTTTGTGTACACAAATCTAAATTGTACATTTATTTTTGCTATCATTATATTTTCCATTGATGGTTGGAGTCCATATAATGTTCCTTAGCCGGGGTCTCCGATCACTAAGGGCATCATAATAAATGTTCACATTATTTCTCTAGAAGTCATATTATACATTTCAAGCATTCCAACACATTTATTATCACTACACATCATTTTGTAGGCTTAATGGTTACCCAAAATGTTGGAGGCATAATTTGGTTTCATATCTTCCTCCAGACAGCTTCATTACTTATCATTAGCATTGCCTGCATGTAATCTTTCCGTTGTTGCTGATACATAGTCTGCATAGTGCACATGGTCCAATCTATAAAGTTAGGTAAGTTTTTTTGGTTGGCCTTCAACTGAACTATCACAGCTTTATTAAAAAAGGGTCATGCCTATCCCTGAGGCCTGTTCCTTTTTAAACTAACACTTCTACAGAATTTAAAAGTCCAGTTGTGCTTCCCACCCTCCCCACAGGGTGTCATACCAGGCATGCTTCTGATGTGGGAACCCTGTACATGCTACATTAGTTTGTGGGAAATTCACATGGAATCTCTTCACCTGTGTGCCTACTTCCTCACAGGTAGAGGGCACTCGCTTTATCTGTCCTGGATCTATTTTAGGTGTTGTCTCCTGGGGAAAGATTACATAGTTCCTCATATATTTTCATATGTTTACAGCGTCTGCATTTATTGGGGTGCTGTTTACACAGTATAACCGGCAAATAATGTCTGGATAAACAAGGATGGCATCTTTTATAGTCAGTTTCCATGAGCAATCACACTTTTCTACTTCTAGCAAAATCCTGCTGAAAGGTTTTAAATCAGAGATTTGCCTGTTGTTTTTTTTCTGTATTTGAGCATCATCTCTTTATTTTTAAATGTTCTATTTTGTCCAAGTAGGCTTCAAAGTCTAGTTCTTCATTTGAAGAGGATGATCTTGAGTTACCAGCTTTTAGTTTCGGCCAGTGGTTCAGATGTTTCAGGTAGTACTCCTTAATGCAAACAAATTTTGGCTAATTGGATAACATAAATAGCAGTTAACAAGATCTGATTATTCAGTTAAAAGCCCTCTCTTTTCTTCATTGAAGATAAAATAACATCAGCTATTAACCCCCCACTTTTGTTCTGGCAATATATCAAGCTCTTCCATTCCAAGAAAAAATTGCAAGGCGTTAAGTCTTCATATTGGAACCTCTTTGTGATGGTAAAGGGGTGAGAAAGAAGACTTTTTAATTCCTGTACTTGCACCCACTCACTTTTAATTAAAGCAGAACTATTACCAAAATGTTTACTTTACATAAAAGTGTAAACAGTGGCGGTAAAGACAGCGCCGTCATCTTCAATCACTTCCGTCTTCTTTCTTCATCACCTGATCTTTCACTGCGCAATGCACAGGTGACGTACCTGCTGTGAAGGGGAAAGAAAGAGAGCCGAACTCACTGCACATGCTTGAGATCCCTTTCGCCTAGGAGGATAAATGCCCGGATCTCGGACATGCGCAGAAGGAGCAACCAGAGGCCTCCTGGGATGTGTGACGTGGGTGTTCCAGGAGGGCTCTGGCTGCTGCTTTTGCGCAGAAAGGACCTTTTCCTGTAATGGGGAAACATGCAGATCTCACGGATGTGTAGTGAGATCGCCACTCTGTTTAGAGCAGGCTATAGCATCTGATCTTGCGCCCGCGAAGTGTGAGATCAGATGACGTAGCCAGCAAAAGAAAGAAAATGGAAGAAGATGCCAGCATCTGCTGGAGCAAAAGCGGATTTCAGGACGGTGCGCGACCCAAAGAGGACAACATCAGAGAAATCGAAGGCTCTGCCAAAGTAAAGGTGAGTATGATTTTTTTTTTATTTGGTTTAGTTTGGCTTTAATGAAGTGTTTTCATTGTCCAGTTCTTTAAGCTCAAGGAAACGCTTCATTATCAAATAAGTACTTCCCCAGCGTGTTGATCCAAAATACCTCCTTTTCTAGCAAGTCTCTTCAGGATAGCATCTGTTTTAGGGGCCCTGGCTGCAACAGTTACTTGCCTCAACTTATCAATTGGAGCAACTGCATGACAATATTTCAGTCCATCTGTTATTGCTAGTTGCAGACAATGAACAGCACAACACATATGTTGAATAGTAATAGGCTTGGATGCTTCTTTTGCAATGTCATCTAAAATGTCAATGTTCTCTTCTTCAGTGCTTGCAAAACTGTCACCTCTAACACTTTCTAATGAACTTTGTTCATTTTCTCAATTGCGCTTATCATATTTGAAATAATATCCGTCACAAAATATAGAACCTGTTCCCTTTTCATTTCAAAATCTTCTAAAACACCTTCCACTAAATTCTGAAGATACTTGCTTGTGTGATGTGCCTGTCAGATGTCAAGAATCTTTATAGTTGGGTTTGCTTTCCAGTAGTCATCTGCGCTTTATTTAGACCTAAGCAGTTGAAAGGTTTTCACTTCTAACACTGTAAAATGAAAATGCTGCAAGTGTCTTTTGAAATTTAGATGCTCTTGTAGGTGCATTTCTTTCAGAACTACTAAAACTACTAATTTTTGCATCACATGTACAATTTCCACTAATTACATGATCCCTGAAGTTTGCATGGTTTACTCATTCTGCACTATGCACATTCATACATTACTGCATTGTACACACATATACATAGCCCAGTTTATTTAGAAACAAGCACACATTCCTCCATTGTACACGCAAGAAGCCTGGCAATTGAAATATGAACACTTACAGGTTAATTCCGAAGCTGTTCTACTAAATTCTTCTAAGCTCTTGATGCAAATCTAATAGAAAGTTGTGAAGAGGGAAAGAGAGTGCAGACAGGTGTCTGAAACCGGCATAGGGTGATAAACAACAGAATGTATATATGTAGAATTCAATCTTACTGTATAACCCTGAATATTATTAACACCAAGCAAAAATTTCATAATCCTATCAAATGAATATTTTTCATGAGCCAAGTATAATCCAAATTACAAAGATGTATAAATGCCAGGATGCAGAATAGCTTAGATGGGCTTCATACAAGTGACAGCTCTGCAGTGGGCTTAATTAATACAGCAGTGAACTACTTTATCATGACTGATAACTGGGAAATAGGACATTTTTACATACTGTATATTTTCACAACAACTTACAATCAAAAGGAGTCGGAGTCAGTACATTTTTTGCCGACTCAATATAACCCAAAATTCCCCCGACTCCACAGCCCTGGTGGATTTAGGCTACGTACACACGTCAAATTTTTCTCGCCTGACTCTCGGCTCAGGGCAGATATTGGACAAGAATCTGGCGTGTGTATATCCCACGTCGTTTATTGTCCATGGATCTGTCCTGGCGTATCCACAGATGTTAAGCGGTGAGCGATCCTAATGCAAGGGAAGGGGGAGAGCAGGGTGCCGCTCCGTCTCTCTCCTTCTCCCCTCTCCATAGAGCAGAACAGTGCTGTATGTACAGCACTCGTTCATGCATCATGCAGTTCTTATCGTTGTAAAGGATCCTTTCCAACGACAAGAATTGCACATGTGTACTCAGCTTTACAGAATATGCACAGCTGCCCAATCTCAGCGAAACTTCATCAGCTTGAGTTCTGTCATCTGAACTGGGAGCTGATGGAGAACCAGACTGAGCAGCAGGACTAGCAAGAGTCAGACAGGGGAGGAGACTGCAGGTGATTTGGGCATTGCCACCATGGATAAAGCCAACCCCAATGAGACCAACACCAACTGGGCCATTTACCACAGCTACCAGAAAGCACCAGTAACAGGCCAGTTACTAACCTCTGAAAAGTAAGTATTAAAATAATAGGTGCTAATGATGGAGGCAAGTGGAGGAGCACCTAGGGAAGATGGACAACTCGAGTCATTAGCTACATGCCTGACAAATTGGCCGCACTGTTGGGCTTGCACTTGGCATCAGGTGGAAACGGGGATCTTATTATTTGTTGGTATTGTGAATGGCAGTGGCTTGATATGATCAGGATGTAAATTGGGTAGTGGCAAAAGAGGGTGATTTGGGTGATGATTTATAGTATATTTGGTTTGTAGGTGACATTGGTTTAATTTTTTGTATTGATGTTATGTGGCATTAAAGTGTAGATGAAGGTTAGAACACACAGGGCACCCAGGGTAAAGGTACAGATAGAGGCAGCACAATGATCTTAATAGAGGATGCACGGCTGCAAAGATGAAATTGAATATAGCTGCAAGTGGCATTTTATTACACATTGGTGTGTGTGGCCTCCCTGCATAAGAGTTCGGAGCTATTGGAAACACCGAAATGCTAGAAATTTGTCTTGTTTTATTCATATCTGAGTTCTAGCTCTCCAAATTGTGTTTGCTGATTTTATTCCGATTCTTAATTTAAATACTTAGATATTAAATTTTTTTCTCTATTGAAAAGGAACCCGCCAAGACAAATCTATGGAATCCGCTGTTATTGTCTGGTTGTATTTTGCAAGGTGCATGTACAAGGGTGCCTATTCTTTCTATGTTACCTAATGGGTCTTTAAAGCCTCATATTCATATGTTGGATTCCAGACAGTAAATTATTAAACAGATGATATGCACCTTATATGAAAATAAGCAGGCATGACACACATTACTGCAGCTGTGTTATAAATAAGTACATTCCTAAATATATTTTCTAAATGCTAGCAGTGTAAGTGACCTAATTTGATATGGTATCAGTCTTTTACACTCTCTGAGCAACAGAGTTCCCATTAGATGTAGTACAAAGAGTCGGGTACATTGCAGTACAAGAAGCAGATTGATCTAGGAAGATAGCAAATAATATGTTTCTCCATTCACATCAAGTTCTTGGTGTAAATCATCAATCTGTAGGTGAAATTAAGGCAGCGATAAATCAGGACCCTTACCTGCTAGGCAGGACAGTGTTTTTATCCCATTTACAGCAGGCTATTTCACCCAATCTCGTGCCTTCGCATTGTGAGATCGAGTGACATAGCTAGAAGACGGAAGTAGATGGCGGTACCCAGCGCATCCCTGGATGGATTGAGGGATCTGTGGAGGTAAAGGTAAATGAGTTTTTTGTTTTTTCTTTAAATTTACTTCCGCTTTAATCTGCTTTTTATTTAAAGGAATACATTTAATGCAGGCTCATTGATTACAGAGCTGTAATAATTTCTTTTATATCTACACATTAGGAAAATATCGGAAATAAAGGGGCAGCCATGGCAACTGGCCTTCTGCCGATACCAGTTTGTTGGCTGTGACCAAGAGCAAGAATGTAGACTACCTGTGCTGGGATTTTTTACCAGGAAGTTATTTTTGTCCAGAAAACTATTTTCCTAAATCTTAGTATTCATTTGAACTAATGTGATGAAGGTTTTCTGGCCCCCAGGAAAAAAACTTCTATAAAACTTTAACAGTATAATTAGACTTAATCCCCATCATTTGTGTTCCTTGTGTAGATTGAAACTAAACTAAATGCTAGCTAATCTTTAAATACACTAATGGCTGTGTCTTTGGAGTCAATTATGGCCTTAGATAATGGAGACATGCATTAAAATACATCAAATGGGAGGCCTGGTCTTGGAATCCAGGAGATTATTTGTTACCAAATAGAATGATATGTTTAATCTGTTTAGAAGCAGAAAGCTATTTGTAGTATACATCTATTGCTTGTATTGGAGTTTGTATAGAATGGTCTGTAAGAGAACCAATCATGAGTAGACTCTCTATATTTAGCCCCAACTATACATCTCCCAAAATATAAATACAGGATTTCATGAACAAGTTTGTACAATTATAGGCTCAACTCTGGGCTGCCCCCAATACCCCCTTTCATTTTTATAACATGGTTCTATTTTTTGTTGCTGTGAATACATATTGCATGTTTCCATTATAACCTGATAAGATAATTGGCATTCTATATTTTGGTTATTGTATTTGATATTTAGTTGTGTATTTCAGTAAATGTGTTCAGAATGCCTGTGTAATGACCATTGTGATTACTTCAATTAATTTGGCCATAATTTAGGGTAACATACTAGCATACTACATTCAAGCATTTGTGCATTGCAGACCTCCAGCCACACCAAAATAATTAATCTGTGTTGCAGCACAGCACAATGCCCTCTCTAGACCAGGGGTCGTCAAACTCCGGCCTTTAGGCCAGATACGGCCCAACCCGGTAGTTCATTCCGGCCTAACACCCCTTGGCCGATCCGGCCTAATGCCGGCAACCCGTGGCTCCGGAGCCGGATCTGCCAGTGGGCGTTAGGAACTACCAGTGCCGCCTTCTCGCTGTTGCTCCCCATATTCACTGCGGCCGGCGTTGAAATTCCGCCACGGCGGTAAATAGGGAAGGCTTCCCGAAGGGAAATCCTTCTCCTCCGCAATGCATACAGAGGAGAGGGATTTCACTTCAGGGGGTGTTCCCTAGTGGTGGGGGGAGCCATTGGGGCTGGACTCAGAGTCCGGTCTAATGTACTCCCGCCCACCCCTGAAATGGCCTAGTGGCCATAAAAGTTTGCCGACCCCTGCTCTAGACAATGAACCTGATTTATTCGAGCTCTTCAAGGCCACTTTTATTGGTAAAGCTGGGTGATCCAGCAAACCTGGAATGGATTTCCTAAACGTCATTTGCTGTTTGTTAGCAAATGTTTTTATTCCAGATTTGCTGGGTCACCCAGGTTCGCTGATGAAAGTGTATCTTCTCCAGCCTTGGAGAGCTTTAATAAATCAGGTCCTATGTGTCTAGAGAAATAGAGCAGTTCCATGTTCTGGTCTTGGTTGTACTTTTTCACCCCATTCAAATAAATGGGCTTCCTTTACATAACACACAATACCATTAACATAACATAACTGGTGGTGATACAGCCCACAAAGTTTAGTGTCTTCTGTTGGTATTACATATTTATTTTCACACTCAAATCTTTATTAAAGCATTACAGGAATATTGAAAATCAAGGCACATAGAAATGTACTCCCCTATTCCATTTATTCAATACTATCCCCTTCCAGTATTACATATTTATATATAGAGAGTTTGTATGTATGTGTATATATATATATATATATATATATATATGTGTGTGTTTGTGTGCAAACCTGATAAAAGTTATCCCTAATATTTTGCTATTAAGTATTACAGCTTCAACTCACACATAAAGCAACATTTTATGTAGGAGACTGTGGAAGGACTAAAATATCAATCAGGCTTTTATTGCGGTGTTTGGTCATACAGTATTGAGAAGATTCTCCTCACTTTCTGTTTGGTGACCGAAGTGAAGTGAAGAGAAATCAACCCAGTAGTATCCCTGGGAGCAATAAACCGGAACCTTTAAAGCCTTCCTGATAAGGCCTAGTTTACATTGACATTTTCCCACAGCTTTAAAAAGCTGCATTTAAATGTCTGTGTACAAAAATTTCCTTTCATTCTTATGTGGCTGCACTTTCCCACAGTGCCACAAAGACTTTTGAAACTTTCATATACTCATGCAAAAATCATAATAAAACAAGTGAGGCATTTTGGGGGCTTATAAACATATTTCTCTTCGTTTACCTTTTCTTCCATATGGTCTGGTTTAAAACATTTAATGTTTAAAATAAAACTTGTATAAAGGCATTACAAAAAGTTTGCCCTTTTATATGATATTTGCAGGAGTTCAAATGTTTTTCATGGTGTATCTGCGTTGATCCTGCATAAACTGTGTTGCCAAGATACAGTGCTGGGTTTGACTGCATTGCATCTGAAAAATGACTTTGAGCAAACCAGACTTTGTACGAATAGCTATGGAAAACCACAGAGCAAGCCATAAAACATTAAAACCAATAAACTGTTAGCATAATATGAGCTGCGGGCCAAACGATTCCCAGATTAGATATCTAAAATAAAAATCACACATTAACAACTACCTTTCCTTCTAAATGCACAGGATTTAAAAATAATTTTGTACTCACTTTATCATGTTTACCAATATATATTTGTAAATACATACAGTAGATACTCATATGAGAGAAACATTTAAGCTCCCAACGTCCTCTAATTTGATTTGCATAGTTTCATGCAGATCCTCTGGCTTCAAGTATTTTCTGAGTCCATAAGCAATATTTGAGCTAATGAAGGTATTGAAGGCCACACAATCACAGTGACAGACAAACATCTATCATTTTTTAGGAGGATAGCAGTAGAAGTCCAACATTTTTCTTTCTTGCAATGTTGCCTTTAAATGTCATGGGAAAAGTTGGTGCAATGAGAAGGTAATCTGGTTATTGCAATATGATTCAATTGTGAAAAGATGAATTGGTTGTATATTTTTTTCAATAAATCAAACTTTTATTACTGAACTTTGGCTGTGAAAGACAGTCACACATACAAGCAAAAGTTACTGCAACTCTTCCCATGAAGATTAGGACTTTATACACATCACCGTCACTGAATATGTTGCATATATATATATATATATATATATTGTTCTTAAGAATAAAAACTCAGTATAAGAAAAAAAAGTGACCAACTTCAAATCATCTTGTACTGCTGTCTGTGAACATGTTTAATTACTGGATCATTTTAGAGCCAGCAGTAAGTACATTCAACTGGGCAGTAATTTAAAAGACATTTCAGCCTTCCCCCAAGTAGCTTCCTGAGTTCTAATGTATACCAGGAACATACCCCAGCATTTATAGCCAAATGGATAACCTGTAGAAATCTAACTTCAAGAGAGTTTTACTCTCTTACTGGAAACAGTATATGCCCCCCCCCCCCTTGCCCCTTCTTTACCGGACATTAAACATGTTAAACATATTTTAAACTATATATTTATTTACCTATGAGAAAGTTGTCAAATACCAACACGATGACATGCAAATTCAGATAAGATGTGAATAAAGTACTGTATGTTTCCTCCACACACATTTTTTTTGTTCTTCAAATATGCATTATTGCTTACAAATCAAACATTTGTGCCTGCAAGCTGAGGAAAAAACGTGTTGAAGGTTATTTTCCCACCAATAGAAAACTTTTTTTTATTGGGTTTGGTATTGCAGTGTTGACCAAAATGTCATTTTTGACATTACTTTTTTGTTTATATATTTTTGTTATTGTGTTAAAGTAGAATTTCAGATTAATGGAACAACGTGTGCCAGTAAAATCTACCTAATGCAACTTTCTGTGATTGTGTGGTAGCAATGTTCCACTGAGCCTGGATTCAGGGCAGAGTTGCCACTCTCTTTCTTAAAGGCTTTGCCTGCATACATTACAAGTTTATGCAAAAATGTTGTAAAGAGCTTGCCTATCAGAATTGTCACTGCTTTTTTTACAAGAAAATCATTCTCTTCCTCTTCTTTTTTTGGCTAGCATAATCATATAACCCAGGAGCACAGCAAATACTACGACAATGTGGTAAATGTTTGCCACAGAGAAGTAAAGAGAAATTCATATACATTTCCCGGCTTAATTCCAAGCAGATGTAAAAAACATGATGTGTTAGTCTTAAAACTTGCTTGGGCAGAACTTTTTTGTTTTATCACAGCAGCAAGGTATCACAATGTTGCTGGCATTTTTGTCACACACCTTCCATTTCTGTATGACTCTTTTTGTTTAATGTGTAAAACCAATGTTTGTACAATGTAATTCTTTGTATTTGTAGTATGTATGAGGAAGGTATTGAGGAACAGTTAGTGACTAGACTATGGACCTAAAGCGATGTGTAATATGTTGGCTCTATATAAGCACTGTGTAATCATTTTTTGGATAACTTTGCCTCTTGGCTCCCACATATTATAATAATAATAATGTATCACTGTAATTGTAAAGTGTCGCAAAGGATACTTGCACAGTTTGCATCTGATTGTGTATGCTACATTGTGCATGCTGGCTGCCAAATCCACTGTTTATCCATTTGTGTTCCACTAAAACTTCATCTGATTGTGTGTGGTACGTTGTGCATTTTAGATGAACTTATTGCACAAATTTGAATCTTCCCTTGGAATTATCTCTTCACAATCCCTTTGTTCCAGTTGAGTGCACATTGATATTTATTACCCTGCTAACCCTTTCCCTACCCAGGTTCAACTGACATCCTAAATTTCTTGTTACTCTAATAAGTCCATCCATATTCATGACCCAAAGCGCTTCTATTAACCATCAGGCAAGGTCACGTGCCTAAATTTCAAGTTCCAAATTATAAGAGCTTTAGGAATTAATACAGGCATTTGGAACTGGATTGGACACACCATTACACTCTGCAATTTCTGCAATCTCATGCCTTTGGACTGAATCATCATTACCTTACACCTGGACTCCAACACAAGCTCTGCTGCTGCCATCCTGAACTGCCTTTTCACCAAGCCATCTCTGACTGATTCATTCTAACCCACACCTGGAACTCAACAGCTGACAAGCCTCACTACAACCCATATTACAGAAGCTGCTCAGTTTGCCATTTTGTGTAATGCACTCCTGTGATTTACAATTATCTGCATCAATGTATCATTCACCCTGTACTCTCTTTGCTGGCTCTGTTCCTTCTCCTCCCTAAATCTCTAAACTTCTCAGCTCTCACTGAAACTTGGCTTTCCTCCTCAGACTCTACCTCTGCTGCTTCTCTCCCATATGGAGGCTTGCACTGCACACATAGCCCTAGACCTTGCAACAGGCTAGGTGGTGGTGTGGGTCCCATTCTCTCACCTAACTGTGCATACAGAGTCCTTCCTACCCCCCATCTCCTTTTCACCTGTTTTAACTCCATTCCATCCTCCGTCGTTTACGCCCCTATCCTCCACCCCCACCCACCTTCCACTACCCCTTTCCTGCCAACCTCTGACTTTGGCACAACAATAACACCAAACATTTACAAAAGACTGTTCGTGCAGCTGAGCTGAGTGGAGGAAATCTGGCATCAGTGTTGACTTTCTGGGCTAGAAAGTCAGACTACAACACTTTAACCTCTGAATAATAAGTATTTTGACATATCAATGTGGTACATTTAAAAATACTTATTTTTTTACATTTCCTGCCTCCTAGACGCATGGTCCCGCCCCCAGCCGACCATATCCACCCCTTTTATCTGTAAATCATCACTAACCTCCCTCAGTCCGGTTACTGTGGATGAAGTTTCCTCTCATCATCTTCATCTACTACCTATCTGCTTGACCCAATTCCCTCTGATCTACCCTGTGCCTATTCCTCCACCCTGGCCCCGGCCCTAACTCAACTATTAAGTCTCTTCCATTCTACTGGTATATACCCCTCTGCTTTCAAACATGCCATTATTCTCCCTATCCTGAAGAAACCTCCAGTAGACCCCTCCCTACCATCTAGCTACTGCTATTTCCCTTCTCCCATATGTTTCTAAAATTCTTGAATGCCTTGTTTATAAAAGACCAAATACCTGAACACCAACTCTTAACCCTCTCCAGTATGGCCTTCGAGCTGCCCATTCCACCGAAACAGTAATTACTAATGTGGCCAAACCCCTCCTCGGAGCGAAGTCCCAAGGCAACTTTTCCTTGATCTTTCCTACGCTTTCCCCCTTCTGATCCAAATTATGTGCTCCATTAGTATCAGTTACAGCGCTCTCTCTTGGTTTGCTTCCTATCTGTCTGACTGTTCCTTCAAGTTTCTTTCAATGGTAATTCCTCTTCCCTTCCCCCACTTTCCTCCTTTGTTGGTGTTCCCCAAGGGTCAGTCCTTGGACTGGTTCTTTTTTCTCTGTACACCTCTCTCGGTAGTCTCATGTCCTCCGTTGGTTTACAGTACCATCTGTATGCTGATGACACTAAAATCTATCTGTCCACCCCTGACTTGTCTCCCTCAGTCCTGGATAAGGTCTCATGCTGCCTGTCAGCCATATCATCATGGATGTCTGACCGATTCCTGAAACTCAACCTGGATAAAACAGAACTCATCATCACCCCTCCACACACACACACACAAATTCCAAATCTCCCCCTGATATATTTCTAACTGTTAACAACACTGTTATTCATCCCTCGTCGCCTTCGATTCTGCCCTCTCATTTACCCCTCATATTCAGAACATCTCCAGGTCCTGTCACTTTTATCATCTCTCGTCTAGACTACTGTAACATCCTCTTCTCTGGTATTCCACTAACTCAACTCTCTACTCTCCCTTGAATGCTGCAGCCAGACTCATCCATCCTTCCCACCACTCCTTTTCTGCTGCATCTTTTTGTAGTTCTCTTCATTGGCTTACGTTTCACCTGAGAATTAAATTCAAGCTCCTGCGTCAAATACCTCCACAGCATTTGTCTCACTTACCTTTCTGACCTGGTAGATCCCCTAGCTGCTCTCTTCACTCCTCCAATAGCATACTGATACCTTCCTCACTGTCCCAACTCTCTGGAAGGGTCTTTTTTATCCAATTCAGCTTGTTTCTACTTTCTGCTCATTTAAAAGAGAACTCAAAACCAATCTTAAACTTGCCTACCCATCTTCTGTCTTCTAAACTCTCTCTAATTCCCACCTCTCCATATCTCCCCTCCTACTGTGTGATACTTACCCTACCTCCTAGATTGTAAGCTCTTCGGGGCAGGGTCCTCCTCTCCTCCTGTGTCACTGTCTGTCATTTGCAACCTCTATTTAATGTACAGCGTTGTGTAATATGTTGGGGCTATATAAATCCTGTTTATTAATAATCATAAATATATGTAAATTTATAGTAACAATTTTATTTAGACTCTTTACCCTGACAGCAGTCTGTAGTGTCTGGAGCCATTACAGGTGCTATCAAGTAGGTAAGAGGTGAGGGCAGACAGATTCTCTAGTCAGGTTGTTGCTTCTTCTTCACCATTCAGTTTCAAGCTTGGAGAAGGGAGGTGACCTAGCTGTGTTTGTTTAACTGCACCAGAGAAAAATTAGGTCACAATGATGACTGTGTGAACTGTGCAAACTTTAGCACTGTTTTTAGCTGTTTATGCAGAGTTGTTGTTTAAAAAAAAATAATGCATTTATCTTCTCTCTCCTCCTCCTTTTTCTGTTTTTTTGTTTTTATTTTTTTATTAGGCTTTTGAAGAAAGTCATCTAGTCTCTCTCGATCCAATTGCTCAGTTCAGTTCTTGGTTTCAGGAAATCTTAGAATGCCCAGCCATCGTTGAACCAAATGCTATGTGTCTGGCCACCTCAACCAAGTATGCATTACATTTCTCCTAATATTCCAATTACATCTCATCCTATTATACCAACTTCTTTATCCTTTTCCTTCCTGCACTTCATCTTTCCTCATGTTTTCCTGTGTAGGGATGGTAAACCTTCTGCCCGTATGGTTCTCCTGAAAGGGTTTGGCTCGCATGGGTTCCGATTCTACACTAATCGGGAAAGCAGAAAAGGGAAAGAGCTGGTGAGGGTTCCATCGTATATGAATCAGTTATTTGCAATGCCTAATATATATCTCTAGCTGCCTAAACATTCCGGTCCGCTTAGCTCTTGAGCATTTTATTCAAACTTGTTGAAAAATTTTTCTCCTCATCTGTGCTTTGGTAAACTAGACTCTTTGCTACTCTTACAAATTACGTTTTGATTTTTACTGTGTTCATCACAGTACAGCATTAGAAAGATAATAAAAATCTAAGTAAAATGCATATAAAATGTTATTATTCCACTATATGTACAACATAAAAATCACTCTCATGTGATAATATTTTAATCACACAGACCTTGTTAATAATACTTTGAGATAAATATTCTACACTCGTATCAGTGTAATTTGCATTGAAAAAAAATACATAAACATTTTTTTTTGTTTTCTATTTATTCTCAATTAAAACCAAAGAAATCAAATATTTGTATGCCAATTATAGCCCTAACTTGACTTCCTGTTCAAGTGATCAAGGACACAAGACTGGCAATCTCTAAAGTCAAATACACACACTAATGGAACATTCTTTTTATAGAGTGAACTGGTAAATAGGCTCTGTCAGGTTTTTCATGATATGTGTCTCCATTTGGATGATTTCACATCCCAGTAAAAGAAATTAACAAGAAATTACGTGATCAGTGCCTTCCTAACAAAGACTGACTACAATAAGGACTGGGCAGAAATATTAAAACTTTCCAACTCAGTCCAAAACTTACATATAATGTTTTTCCTGTTGTTACACTTTTTTTGCTAGTTATGTTTCGTAAAGTCTCATTTTGTGTTACAGGAGGCCAATCCAGTTGCTTCTCTCCTGTTTTTCTGGGAGCCTTTTAACCGTCAGGTAAGACTTCAACATGTGATGTGAGGGATTAGCCTCAAACACACTCGCTGCAGAGACTTAGACTTCAGCTCCAGTTTTCATGGCACTCTGCCCACTTACATTCACAAACACAACAGCAAAAATAAGCAAGTTCCAGGGTTTTTCTGTCTCAGGGGATCAGTATCATGGCATGCCTCTTGGCTTTCACTGACACTCTTCAGAACTCTTTGTCCCGCAGAACTAAACTTTGGAAGACCTCCTGAGCTTTCCCACCATACAGGCTACAGTCAGCCTGTCCATCCAAGCCACCAGGCCTCAGGCTGCAACTCCCCTCTGTCGGGTGACCTTTTATTATCAGCCAGGTGTTCCTGAGATATTCTAAAAAGAGAAAAACGTGCGTGGCTCACCCATTCCTTCCAGGACACTCCAGGCCTAGATCCCAAGTAAATAGCCGCAAATCTGAAGCAACACAATTACTTATGGCCCTACCAAGGCCCTTTTATCCTTTTTCCAGGAGAAACTAAGATAGATGATTCCAAATATTCTCTGAATTTGGAACCAGCTGTTTTATTGTACTGCAGTGAATAAAATCAAAAACACTATCCAATTCCAATTAACACAAGTTTGATGTGGAACTGATTGTTGTCCTGTTGCTCAGAGAAATCCTAGTGAATCCTTACACTTGAATTTCAGTATATCTAACATGGGTGCCTTTGTTTAGCTTTAAGTTCCATACTGATTACTACTTTATACTACAAGGATTCACAAGGTTGTGACATAATGTGCATTTTCTATTTCTTCGTCAAGCCTGCATTTTTTTGGAACTGAGACAGCAAAGAGCAAAAAACATGCTTGAAAATTTAGGTATTCCTAATATATTAGTTATTTGGTTGTTTTGACATTATTTATTTAGTCTCCTGTTACCTGACTGGATATTTGTTTCTATATAAAGCTTTTAGGTTCCACATTAATTGCCATACTGTATGTGGTGTGTGCTGCCGTGTGTAGATAATAGCACACTTGATTTGTCAATTGGCAACTTTGCTTTGTCGTTTCAACCCTTCCCTCTCTTTGTTAGATTTACTGGTCGCTATTGTTAACTGTAGTGGCCTTATTTTATAGTGCTTGGCCCCTGGATCTATAACTTCTTCCCAAACGCTTATACTGTTTTCTGCCTCATGCACCCAGTGACCTTGTGCCAGATATGAATAAGGGCCACACAGGTACAAGGCAAAGTAGCAGATTTGAGCCCCTTTAGGTTGATTACATCACTACAGATCTGACAATGCACAACCAGCTGCTATCATAGGCTAATATTAATAATAATATTAGGAACTTACGATCAGCCTCCTGACAGTACCTGAGACTTAAAATAGGGATCCTGCCAACAAGTATTTGCAGTAGGCATATTGCTGATACCGAAAATCAAAATCAAGGCCACAAAGTTTAAAAGTTAACACTTTTATAGCACATTTACACAATGTAGATATTTGTACTCTGTGAAACATGTACTCTGTGTTGTTCTCATGCTTGGCTACAAAGTTCTTTCCCACCTCTGCAGTCCTGACTTTGTGCCCAATTGCTCTTAACACATTTTCTTTGGTGCCAGTGACATGAAGAGTTTGCACTTTTATCTGACTGCCTAGCATAGGTGGGGTGCCCCAGTGCTGTGAAATGCTAAAGTATAACCTTGGGTAGGAGAGAATATAGACGGATCCTAGGTACCATGCCTTTTGCTCGCACAACTCGGTAATAAACTTCAGTTCAATAAACAACCTGTAAATCGGTAAACAAATCAGGAAGAGGATAGAAACGGGATTGTGGGTACATATTTACATACAGGTATTAACCAATGTCAAGCTTAAAAAAAAAAAAAAAAAAAAAAAAAAAAAAAAGGAATGCACTATTGCAACACATCTTTTAGTAGGTTGTATACACATTTTTTGCCAGTATAAAACCTACAATTAGATAATATGGAATGTATTATTATAACTAACTAAATAGACAGGGAGTGTATTTTGGTAACTTATTAAAGCAAAAGCATAATAATAACAATGCACAACAAAACTGGGTCACATGCAGTAAAGTCATCTCTTTGGAACTTTTATAATTTTCAGCTTGGCCCATGCTACCTATTTATTCAATGCTTAGAATTTCAGCATGCAAACAATGTTACTGCGTGCAGCAAAGGAACTGGAAAAGTTGCTCTTCTTGCAGCAAGCCTCTCCCAATGATTCATACCATTTGTCTTTGACAGTTATTATGGGGTAGAAGTTTGCCATGACAACACTATAGATTCTTGCAGACTACTGCATAAACTCTATGGGTGTGCTTTTACAGACTTTGTCAACTTTATATTGCTTTTAGACTTGGCTCAAAGCAAAACTTAAATATCATAAAAATGCAAAACAAGTAACCTTTATACAGTGCCCTCCTTTATAAAAAGGATATGTAAAACTTCAGCAGAAAAATAATATATATATACAGATACATTTACCCAAACTTGAAAGTCATATTTTCCTATAATGAAGTCTATTGTGTTCATGGCGTTTGTGTTTTATTTTAACACTTTATATATGCGAAATTAGCTCTCTGTTTTGTAGTGTATATAGTCACATCTAACCCATGAGAACATTTAATTTAGAGACCTTCTGTCAACTGTGCACACCACTGATCATGCAGAAATAAATAATTAATGTCATTAAACCTCCCCCTCCACTGGGGGGTATTATATGTACTGTATATCCATTTCCTCATTTTAATCTGTATTGCGATAGATTTAAACACCTCATTCACCAATCAAGCAGCCGTAATATTGAATTAAAATTTTTTAAAAACGCAATCCTACTCATCAACGCATGAGCTGCAGAATTACACATTTCACCAGCTATCATTTTGCTTTTGGTGGAGGCGCCATCGGACAACTTAATTTTGTTTTCTCTAAAGTCTTTGCTTACAGAGAAATATATATATATACACACACACACACACACACACACTTATTATTCCAAACTTTCCTTTATGAAATAAATATACCTAGTAAGGTCTGGTGCCAGAACTGGGTTATCTACAAGACAACCTGCCCAGGGCACAGTGGATCTCCATGGGGGCCAGCTGTTATCTGTATGTTCCTACAGTGAACCAGAGGGATGGTACAATTGGTCAAATCTGAGCACCTGTCACAATGGAGGCTCGAACCTATTTTGAACCAGAATTTTGGTGCCTGATGGAACCATGCCAGTATAGACAGTGCAAAGGAGGTAACTTCTCTGTGCCTTTTGCAATCCCTATCACGGTCAAAGTGATATCGGGGGGGGGGGAGCTGGCAGCTGAAACCTGTTGGATCATTAGAAACAAATAATAAATGAGAATAACAAGGCAAAATCATGTGAACAGGCAAGCTTAGGCACTACTGGAATAATCTGTGCTTGTTTCTATTTTTTATGGTATACAAATCTTATTGCATTGAATCACATCTGTCCTTCTACACATTGAACAAGACATAATATGTTTATGTTGTTTTTTTTGTTGCACTTTAATATTAAAATATGTGGGGTTTTTTAGGTTCGAATAGAAGGGTCAGTTGAAAAGATTTCAGATGAAGAATCTGACAAGTACTTCCACTCTCGTCCTAAGGCTAGCCAGATTGGTGCAGTTGTAAGCAAACAGAGTCAAGTTATCCCAGACCGAGAGGTGAGTAACAGAGCCTGAGTTACGTTAATGGTAATCAACATTTAGATTCCTGAACAACCACGTCAAGTGTAACAATTGGTATGTAGTGCGGTAGTTTTCATTAAAAAAAAAAAAAATACTAAGCCAGTTGTGCCCTTTGTGAAAAGTTAATTAATTTGCATTTTACCTTTCAGTCTGTTCCCTCTGATATATGATAGCAATAGAAAGTCTGCTTGGTGTGTGTACGGCTTGGGTGATACAAACGTGAAAAAAAAAAGTAACAATAAAAAAAAAGAATTTGCAGCCTTTCAAATATTCATTGTGTAGGAAAGCTTTAGAGACCTGAATACCAACACTATTTAATGGTATTTGTAAACCTGTTATTTGTCATACTTCCACAGTGAGCATGGGCTCACTATGACATCTGTCACAGTTGCTAACACTTGTAAGCTCAGAAGTTAGTAGAGGAAGCCATAATCGGTCCCTGTTTTTCTGTGATCTTAATTTGCAACACAGAATTACCACCCTAATTCATAAACGAATCAGTACGTTACGTATTCTCCACCAGATCATTCATTAAGTCCTGTTGTATATTTTACACTCAGTACACTGTGTCTTTTTATGCCATTCTATACATTCTATAACCTACATTGACCTGTTCTGTATAGTGAACTGTACAAATTGTATTTCACATAACTTAACTATTTATTGGACTGTGTTTTAGACTTTATATACTGCAATGTTCTATTTTTATGTCATGCTGTACACACCTATTTAACACTGACTCTGATTCTTTGCATCTGAATTTCTAAAGCTCTCCAAGACTAGAGCAGATAGACTAGCATGGAAGAACCTGGGCGATCCAGCAAACCTTTAATGGATCTGGTCCACTTATGAAAAGGAAAAATTTGTAAAGAGAAGAAAAGCAGGGTTTTTTGCACAAAAAAGAAAAATTGTATTGAGTAAATATACAGAAATCAACATCTTACATAGACACAAGTTTAGTTACATTTGCCATAAATAGCAGTGTTTCCTTATGGTTAAGGATGTACAAGATAAATTCCACTAATGAAAAGACCAACTAATCATCAACTAATAGCAAAATTTATGGTGTGACCTTTGATCTGCTTATGTTAGAAAAAGCAACTTTGCAAATAAGGTAAATCTACATTTTTAAAATATGTTCATAATGTGGCAATGTCACTTAATTTTTGCTTTGTAGTTTTGTTTAATTGAAAACTAAAGCCCCAAACAAAAGTCAGGTTAATATTAGATGACTGTCACTGGAAATGATTTTTCGTTATAGTTTCCAGTGAATGAGGGAGCACTGTATATAAAGTGCAGTTCTATTGTATAGAGAGGAGGGTGCAGCATCCTAATGTGCTCTCCTCAATAGGAATGCACAACGATCTGGCATGGCAGTTTGATGAACAATGTCCAGGGACCACTGTAAATATGTCACAATTTCGACATGGCCCGACATTTCGGCGAAAAGCGTAAAGCTTTTCTCTAAAACGACAAGGAAACACCTTATAAGTGTTATTTAGGGCAAATGTACTGAAAATGTGTATGCAGTTCACCTGCCCTCAGGTTATATTCACTGACTTGGCAGGTCCATATAGTTACTTGGTATTCAATTGTTTTGGTGCAGTTTATATCCACCTATTGTAACTTGATGTTGTTTGTGCCAACCCTCTTTCTTTTTTCAGTGGACATAGAATGTTCAATGGAATAGAAAGGGATCGATTTCAAGAGTGTAAATCTAGTAGAAGACTGCTGTCCGCTCAGGCAATGTATATCTATGTACACCTCTTCTAGTAGATTGACACTCTGTATTTTGAAGGTTCAGTTTGATAGGTGTTCAGGGGTGTGGTGTGTTATCAGCCTCCTTAAGATATATTTTCTCTCCACTTGTCCTTCCCAGTTGAAGTTACCAGTTTAGCATAGTATTGGAATTTATTTTTGCTATAGTTTTCCTCTTTACTGATTAGGGGAATGGTTTTCAACATGTTTTGGAAAGACAGAAAGAAGAAGAAACATCTCACAAATTTCTTTATGCATTATTCAGGATCAGACGATACAAGCGACTGCATTCAGTATAGGTTGCAGTACTCGAAGTGCTCACCCACTTTGTGTTTGATCATGCCTAATGTATTGTTCTGGTAATATTACCTTAGGGATGGATCACCTGTCTTCAGCCTGGTCACATGACATCATGGGACCTCATCCTGCTTTTGTTTTGTTTTTTTTCTTTACCCGTTATTGAGAGGGTCCTGAATGCTGTAGAAGTTGCTGTGGTGCCAAAAATTATGATGTAGTTTTTGCAGCATCCTTTTGGGGGTTTATAGCAACCCAATGATGTACTCTCTCTGCCGGGGGGTGAGCCTTTACTGTCCAAGGCTCTCAAGAAGTCTGTTGAATGTCTCTATGTCTTATTCAACCTTTACATTTCTGGTGCTGTGGAGCTAGAGCTAATTTTTTTTTAAGCAAGAAACCTGCTAGTTAAAAAAAAAAAAAATCAAATGGAATTGAACAATTAACGTTTTTATTTTGATAGTCCACAATCAATCATAATTCATCCAATATTTGTCTTTCTTATAGTACCTTCGTAAGAAGAATACTGAACTTCAGGAGGAGTACAAGGACAAAGAAGTTCCCAAGCCAGCTGAATGGTAAGTAGTTATCATTTGTGGGAATGGATATCACATGACGCTTTTTCTTAGTACTAAAAACATCTAACAATACTTTTAGGGGAGGCTACATTATTCGCCCTTCTGTGATTGAGTTTTGGCAGGGACAGACCAATCGGCTGCATGATCGCATTGTATTTCGACGGAAAGTAGAAGAGACCGAGACAAGCCCCTGGACACACCCTGCAGAGGGTGGATGGGTGTATGAGCGCCTTGCGCCATAATTTGTGGCCCTCCTTTTGGTCCTGCAATCTTGGAAAATCAAAGCACAAATTTCCTATGTAAAAGTTGAGGTTAAAATTGCCAATAACAACAACACATTCACAAAGTCGAAAAATAATTTCTGATTTGTAAATGGCAAACACTTCTACTTTTCTTTTCTCCATTCATTCTAAATCAAATCCATTTATTTGTTATTTTCATACCTATCTACCTCCATGATGACCGCTTAATTGTCCTGTACTGATTGAACACAAATTTGCTTAAACTGCGCACATTAGTGAGATACTGGAGTATGAGTGTCTGTCACCCATCAGCAAACTACTTGTGACATTTATTTTTCCATGGTAATTATGTCGTAGAAATCTTAATGTGGGATTTGTACATTTGTACTGTAAGTGATGGGTAAACTGATAAATATATGCTGCAGAACATGTACCAAATGTAAAATAAATGACTACCTTAATATATGCTGTTTTAACTGCAGGAAGCTACAGTATTACATATTGTAAGTGGTGTTCTGGTTTGTTTTATGGTGAAAGCAGCAAAAGTAAAAGTGTTACATGAAGCATCCAGTCTATTTCAGTGTATCAAATCTACAAAATAAAATTAATTGTTAAACTGATATGATTTTAAGTTTCAGTTCTCCTGTATTTTTTTCTTTTTGTGTTTTCAACTTTCCTATCTATAAATCAGCCTTGATGTAGGCATACCTCTGGCACTCTAGAGAGAATGGAAATAAAATCAGCCTATAACATTCTATATTTAACGAGTAAGCGTGAGAGGCGTGGATAGACTGAATATGTCACTCACGTGTCAAGAGCTGAGTCACAAGGAACACCTTGTGCAAATATGGAGGAAATAGAATATGACAACAATAAAGAAGGAGTGACTGCACCGTTGACCTACAGACAAATGTAGATACCTGATATACACAATTCACTCACAATGGTTGATTAAAAAAAATAGAGTCAACATCACAGTAAAGGCATATTTGCTACAGTAATGTTGGTTAGTATTACCCAAAATGATTGTTAGCACACAGCTCAAGGGCTCACAGGTAAGTTAGATGGCACTTCTCACAAGTAGTTTTAATGGCACTTCTGAGGATACAAGGAACACAGACATCTGATAAGTGGGACAATAATAAGTCAGTTGAACTATATACAGCTACATATTCAACATCACAGCAAGCATGGGAAACTGATGATCAAAGTAAATGCCTTTTGTCTTTTGAAAATTATCATTAATTAGAAGAGCTATTACGTGGAGGACAACAGACACACTCACACAAATCAAATGCTACAAAAATGCCTAGACATTTTTAATAAGTAGTTATTCATTCCTAAAGTGGTTATTAGTTATCAAAACACCTGTTAGGACATATGCATGTTCACATACCTGTTAGCAGTTTTATTGACTGTGCTCAATACCATTCTTTTCTGAACAAAGTTTTAATACTTCCTGGTATTGTCAGAACTCAGGGAGTATTGCAATCAGTCTGAAGTAATAGTTTTGTGACCCTCCCACCAAGAAATTTTAAGATCAATTCAATTAATAAACAATAGAATCTCAGCCTGTTACTCACTGAATTCAGCTTAACAAACACATTTATTAATTTGCTGCTTCGACCTGCAGACAACAGCCAATAAGAAGCCTGAGACAAGTGGTAGCAAATGTTTTATCTATGTTGATCCTTTTACACATACAAGCATTGTTTAAAATGAAACCCTATCCTTGTTGAAAATAAAGATATATAAAATAAATATAAAGTACATCTCTGCAGTACATGAATAATGTTATACTGAGAAAATAATGCAAGTACAGAAAACCACCTGCTGATGCTTTCAGAATTCTTAACTTTTGGTGCAGTCTGCCCTGAGTTATTATCCCTGACCAGTTTTCTTCCTGGAAATATTGAAGTGTTCTGTAGTACAGCATAAGTCAATCCGAATACAATTAATGGGTTTAAAGTGAATTCAAAGTCCCCCGTCTGGTTAGAACCAAACAAATTTCTTTTTTTTAAGCCTTTGTAAATTTCAATTAAAAGTAAGCATATTGGCCCTGATTTATTAGGTTCTCCAAGGCTGGAGAGAAAACACTTTCATCAGTGAAGCTGATAAATCAGGGCCATTGTATGGTGTATGTAAATGACTGGTGACATTTGACTAAGATTCCACTTATATACTTATTTGTGCTACTATGCACTATAGGGGTACTCCTTTTACTTAGCTGATATTTACCCTAGTTACTGTTAATAATACTCAGCAAACTCTCTTTACTTACAGCTGCAACCACAAAACATGTATTAATACAAATACTGATTAGAATGGCAGAATATTGTGTGTATAGTGTTTTTTATATTATCATATTAAATGATGAGGTTTTTGTTGAGTCGATAGACCCATAGCTTAAATTGCACTAGTGCATATGAGGTATGCGGTAGGTAAAGCTAGAGCTATTGCTACCATTAGAAAGGAGCTTAATATGCATTAATGGCTTCAAGGAAGCTTTCCAAAGCTTGGTTATATTCTTCAACTTAAGATTTACATGGTAAGATTAAAGTAATGGTTGTGTTTAAAAACTTACACAAGGGATTTTTGATACAGGCTGGAGTAGGTAAATTTGAAAATTATTGTACATGAAAATTATCTGGTTCTTTAAGAAATACAGTCATAACGTCAGATTTTATAAATGTTCAGTAATTGTTTTAAACTTTTTAAAGTTTTAAGAGCAATAAACAGGAAGGAGTACATAAGTAAAAAAAATTAAAGTAAAAATATTAGGTTAACATTGTTTTCAGTATTATTATTATTATTATTATTATACAACATGGCAGTAACTAAAACTGTGGGCATATGAAAAGCACTGATAAAGTGGCCTGGAGAAAAGGTGATGTGGCCTCCTGAACTGTCTGAGGCCACAAGGGAGTATGTTTGTAAATGAAGCATTCTGTCTATAATATTATCTTGCTGTTCATACTAAAAATGTGTGTAGATCTTAGGACTTCCAGAACTGGAGGTAAGAACCCCTGTTCAATAGCGAACATATAATCTTACTGATTGTAGTAGTTTAGTGTTGGCTACTTTCTAAAGCCTTTTTTAGGTTTCCAGTTATAATTCCCCATAATGGTCAGACTACATAAATAGTAATATTTGTAGGCTCATTTTAATTTTTTAACAAAGACCTTGAACTCAGCATGGAAATAGGATGTTTGCTCCAAGTGACAACACATTTTTATTTGCTTATACTATTTCTTTACAAAGCTATTCAGCTGCATATGGTGGGGTGCAGGAGATTTGTGCATAATCTTTAACTTAAAGCACAACTAATATTTGACTAATGTTCAAATCCCAAACCTGGGAATGCAGAAGAGCTAATTCGGTAAGACAATGGAGTGAGCTGGAACCTTGTGGAGCAATCCATTGTCTATGTCAGTGGTCCCCAACTGTTTGCAGGACCACTAAATGTACGAACTCCACACGTGCATGCGTGGGGAGCCATGTGTCACTCAAAGGGGAAAGAAACTTCCCCCCAGAGTGAGGTCATGATGCCAGAACTGCCCATTCAGGCAGGCTCAGACCTGCGATGGGAGAGTGGGCAGGTTGTGTTCAGAGGGACAACCCACCCAAACCGCCCTTAAGCCTGCGATGTCTCTGGGAGACGTGGTCCTCAGGTGTGGCCGGTTTCCCCCCCCAAGCAGGGTCTTTCTCCTGGCCCCGCTGGTGGGTGCACCGGCCAGAGCCGCGGCCGACCGGGGTCTGGGGACCTCTGGTCTATGTAACACTATTTAATAAAATGTGGTTTATCACCTTAAATTTGGTACCTTCACCAGTCATGCCATGAGACATAACTGGTTATCAACTTTCTGCAAGTTATGGGAAAGACAAAAACAGGTAAAGCAGAATTGAAAGCCAAATCAGTATGTCCAACAATACAGAATATTAGGCACTAGCTGAAAGAAGGGCCTAGAAAAATGATTATTTATTAGTAGTTTGAACGTTCTGTACCTTCAATGTTCACAGCATCAGGGAGGTGACATGTTCTAGATTAAATTGTATTGTTTAGCTGCAAACAGATATCAAGTTACTTTGACATGTAAAGAAGCTCCCATATTTATTTGTTCATTTACAGTAACTGTTTTTTATAGCACTCTTATATAGGAGACTTGTATGGTGATGGCTTTTGTCAGCATATGAAATCTACAAGTTCCATCCTTTTCCCTATATAAGGTTCCACTGGCAACTTGGCTGTGCCTACCCTGAAGCTGAGTGAGCAACCCTGTACTTACCTGAGTGTCCTGTGAAATGCATTACTTTCCAAGACAAGATTTTTACAAAGGTGGATAAAGGCATCTGTGGTTATTTTTGTTCATTTGTTTCAGCTATTGTCCAAAAATATGTTGTAATTTTGGACTCCAGCTGCCATCTTGGAACCCTGTATTATAGGACACAGTATACTCGTTAATCAGTTAAATGAAGAATAAGAGCTTTGCTTTGAAGCAAGGTATTCCTAAAACGAACATTTCTGGTACTTTATGAGTGTTCTTTTCTTCGTTTCACTCAGCACAAGCCCAGAATCCCTCAGATTTTCAGAGGAACTGACATCAGTAACAATTCCAACTCAAGGAAGACACAGACTTGCTATCTAGCTTTGTGTTAAAAAATACATATGTACATTTATTGTGTTGAAACTAGAGGAAATTGAGGCTGAACAGCACATATCACTGTATACTTCTTAATTCAGAATTTGTTAGATCTGATTACATAATAATTACACCAATCGTATACCAATCATGTATGCAGACAGCTTGCATTGTGCACATAATGCAAGGTAGTTTTTAAAGACAAATTTACAGCAACTAATGCCAATACCTGTATAAAAATAATTTTTAGACATGTCTTGCGCATCTTCAAGCATGTGTGGCACGTATTAAAAAAATACGTCACTTCCTGAGATTTTATTGGGTTCCTTTTCTTGGTGGGTCAGGGGATTGGATGTACCCCTTAGGCCTGCAGCATCAGGCAGAGTTAATTGAAGGGATCGACCAGTATGGGAACCACACCGTATATCAATATAGAAGTACATTGCCAAGTATGTCAACATCTAGCTGTATACACATGATTGCGAAGGTCAAACGCTTTACATTTGAATGTGTCTGTAAACATAGGATAGACCCAGGTGGTTCTTTGTCCCTTAAAGCCTTCATAAAACAATCAGTGGCAATGTTCAGGTTGGAAGCATTATGCATTCCATAGAATGTTGTCCATGATTCAGCATTACAGCAGCTTCATTGCCCTTGTGGGGGTTCAGGACATAGTCCAGGGGTCTCATTAAGTGAAGGACGAATTTTTTTCCGTTCCTTAAACCGCCCAGAGTTGGACACCTTGACATGTTTGCCCTTTGTGTTTTTATCTACTATTTTCTCCAGGCGTGTTGTGTAGTTGCTGTCTTCCGGATTCCCCTCTGGTCCTCTGTCTGTGCCTGCATGCTCTATGACTGATTCATACACAGTCTTTGGGGTGGACTTCTTTTTCCTGAGAAAAGTCAGCTTCCACCAACTTTGAGAAGTTTCGGCCATCGAACTGGGCAACAGCTGGAAAGAAAAGGGTTGTGATTATTGCAAAATAAAAAAATGTCCCACATTGAACAAAGGAAATCATACATTTCAGGAAACTGTTTAAATATTACCACTTTTAATGTTCTGGACTGACTGCAGTGGAAGATCACCATATAATTACCTGCTTTATTAAAGTGCTCTAAGCCTGGAAAAGATAGATTATCATGGGGGAACTTGGGTGATCAGAAAACCTGAAATGGATTATTGTTGACACCTGTTTTCAGTTCTGGACCAGATCCATTTCAGGTTTGCTGGATAACCCAAGTTCTCCCATGACAGTCAATCTTCCTGGACCTTAATAAATCAGGTCCATTGTGTCCAGATGATATCAACTGGCATGTGTGTTAACTTTTCTTCTTCACCCAAGGAATGATCATGCTAGGTTATCTGTCTGACCCATTATGGACGTGGCTACGTTTACCATTTTTTTTCAATTTGACTAACTTATTTTTAATCAACAGTGACACTGCAAATAGCTTTTGATTGATAGCAAGTGGAGGAACTCTAGGAAATATTTTTTTTTATTTACATTTAACTGTTGACCTTGTTGTTCATGGTATGGTAGCTAACAATTTGCTTTATGTTTCTTTCTTACTTGTTTAGATGATAGACAGGAAATGACAAATTATTGGTAATCTTGGTGTCTATCCAGTTCACAATTGGGTAGGCAAAAGCCAACCAGACCAGCAAACTGGACATTTTTGAGTGTTTTCTCTTTTTTTTTGTATTTGAGATCTGCCTGGAAAAAATCTGGATCTAATACCAGTACTATAGTGCAAAATCTGTTCATATGATGCATTAAGCAGAACTCACCTAACTGCGAATATATATAGTTATGTGGGAATAATTTATGTTCTTTGTAATTCATTCAACACACTTATTTTTTTGCATTAATTTCACTTTTTGCCAAACCATAAGAGAATTTGCTCAGCAACCAAGTGTCAAGTCAGCAAACCACGTTAGTTAAATTCCTATGATAGAAACCTGTCACGTCGTTGTCGCTGTCTGTAGCACCAATAGGAATGTTTACAAGAGGTGGAGAGTACATCTTCGCATTGTGAAAATAATACATAAGAGAATAATCTTTTTCAATTTTTTTTTCTTAATGGGCCTGATTTATTAAAGCTCTCCAAGGCTGGGAAAGATATACTTTCATCAGTGAAGCTGGGCGATCCAGCAAACCTGAAATGGATTTCTTCAAAGTCATTTGATATTTGCTAGCCAATGTTTTGAATCCTGGACCAGATCCAATCTAGGTTTGGTGGATCACCCAGCTTCACTGTATCCTCTCCAGCCTTGGAGAGCTTTAATAAATCAGGCCCGATGGCTTTTGTGTCCACAGGACAAAAAGTAAAGGAAAAACTTCTTGGTCCTTTAACCAAAACTAAGTCTCCTAAAAAATGCCTGTTATTTAGGCAAAAATATGTGAGCATGTAAAGGAAAAAATGAAAACATATGAGCTATGATTTGTATCTTTAAACAAAGTAAAGTGTGCCTAAATGTCCGTCAATGTGGACTAGGTAAATAGGTAAAGTTTTCCATAGGATTCGCTGAATCCTATTGGTAGTGCTATATGATTTTGTTGTAGAATATGTATATAGATCTACATGAGCCCATCCCTGATTTTTCAAAATTATCATAAAAAAACAGTCATCATTTAATCAAATAGCAAATTGCAATACATAACTCTTTGCATAACTGAATTTCCAAATTATGTTATTATGGGATTTAGCCATTACAAGCAGCCAGTAACTAAATTGGTTACTGTTACCATAAAATAATTTGTTTCCTATAATTACTTTTCCTTAAAGGATACAACACGTTACACCCCCACAGGCTTGAATTTAATTTCCAACATAATGATCACATTTGTAACCGTTTTTAGAAATTAGAATCCTTTACTCATTTCACAATAAACCCAGCAAAATGAAACTCTTTTGAGACCATTA
Organism: Pyxicephalus adspersus; assembly: GCF_032062135.1. Classification (NCBI taxonomy): domain Eukaryota; kingdom Metazoa; phylum Chordata; class Amphibia; order Anura; family Pyxicephalidae; genus Pyxicephalus; species Pyxicephalus adspersus. The sequence goes on along the minus strand of NC_092863.1, from coordinate 19,712,104 downwards.
GTAACCTCAGCAGTGAATAGAGAATCTTTGCAGTTCACAAGTGTCTCCCGCAGATCAGCCCTTTGCTACAGCTTCTTACCTAAAAAGTATAAAAGGAATACTAATCTGGGATTGCCTGATTGTATGTGATTTTTCTTGGTTAAATATAATGAAAAAAAGTTCAAAAGGCATACAAATCTAATAAATATATTTAATATCAGAATATATTATTTTTTTAGTTTAAGTAAATTAAAACCTAAAGATTCTAAAAATCTTCTAAAAGGATTTATACATTTTTGCTGTCAATTTGTTATCTAGAAACCCTCGGCATACAACATAACTAGGCCCAAACTTTTTACATCAGCATCACAATTTGGATTGCCTTCTAGTCCAGTCAATATGCATCCTGCCAGCACATCAAAACCTGACTGCTTTACAGTTGTAACCTGTCTGGTCCCATCTAAGTACTGTTGTGTATAAGGTTACAGAGGGCTGGTATCAAAAGAAATTCATGAACATACACAAGTTTTTTTGTTTTGAAATTTTAACAAAATTTTAACAAATTTTTTGTTATGAATACATAATGTTATTATTGGCATTTTATGCATTCGTCCTTGCTACAACTGCCATTTTATGCCTGTGTACACCTAAGAATTAGTTTAATGGTAAAATGTATGACAGTGATGTAGCCATATTGGAACACATTGGAGCTTTCTTATAAAACTTTCATATAGTGTTTTGGGCAGCCTGTACATTGGTTGAGAAGATAATATTACTGGTAAGCTAGTAACTTCCAATGCACGTTAAAGCTTGCTATTCCCCAACAGTTGGCTAGCTATACATGCCAAAAAACTAAAGCCTAAAATATAATTAGATAATGTGAAAGTTTTTACCCTAATTTGGATAGATGTTTGAGCAAGAGACAAAATCATGTCTGATAGGACAAAGTTTTCTACTATACTTTTTATAGTAAAGCTTGATATTCATATTTAGAATTATTTGATTTTTGGGACACTATCGCTTCTTGGCCTTTTGGATAAGATCGTGATTTTTGGGACACTATCTGACCATCGAGCGATTCTGTTTCCTAATACTCACATGCCAGTTTTTTAGGCAAATGGCTATTCTGATACATAGCGATCAACTAGAAAAGTATTGTTCTAAATGCCCCAGTATGATAATATGTAAATACAGATTGGTTGGTTTAGGTTTTTTGAATCTTGGAATAACTTATAAATGATTTATATTGATATATAGATTTATGGAAATTGTAAACATGACACCTGACAATCATAAATGAAAAAGAAAATGGTGGGGTGTTTCTTGGATAGAGTTTTGCAAATATCAAAAAGTCTTGGTCTATACACCAAGTATGGAAAAGTAGAGGTTCCAAGGCAGGCCATGCTCGGTAATGACCATAAGACCATGCTGATTCTCTATGAAAAAGGAATAAAAGGTGCAGTCAGGCTGGGGTACAAAGTGCTAGATTATGCTGGACATTCTCCAGTCAGGAAATAAGGTGGGCTTAGTTTTTTAAAGTAATTTGTTTTTGCTAAAACAACTGTACCTACAATTTCTGCTGGACTGCAATCAGAAATCTGTGGCTGTCAAAGAAACTATTTTTTTTTTTTTTTTTATGCAGGAATTTCCCAAGTAAGTTAGGTTGATGATTGACAACTATACAGTTACCATACATACAGTAGGTTACCATTTTTAATTGCTAGGTGGTTGTGGGAGTATTTACTAGCATTACAATTTACAGCAGTTGCATTTTTTACTTTTGATGTGCATGGACTGCAATCCATCATGGGATGGTCTCCTACTGTGTTAAAACACTTGTAAAAGTTTCTTTAAAATCTGTGTAATTAGTTTAGCTGCAGACCACTGTTGCAGGTTGATCAAAGCATGCTCAAAAAACAACACTGCAGGCAACAACTGCACAAAAAAGAATTTCATAAGCTCTGATTTCTGATTTCAATAATGAGAACTTTGGGAAAGTTAAGGATTGTTTGACAGTGGTAAACCACAGAGGTAAAACACCTGTGTGAAGTTAGCCTAAAGGTTTGTTCACAAAAATGGTTTTGCAGCTAGGTTCAAGATGGTTGCATTGCCTGCCAGCCATTGATCTACCACAACACCAGACAGATAGATCAGTCAGGTGTTTGCAGTAGAAACTACATTTTCATACACTACTTGCAGAATCCAACACGAGACAGATCTGTCATTACATTATCAGGCACTACTTGCAGAATCTGGCAGTTGGTTGTCTATTCAACGTAATCAATCACTGAGGACAAACTCCGACATGGTTCGAATTTACAAGTGGGTATAAAGGACCACCGCTTAACAACGTCTGGCAAATGCAGATAGATAAACTTTAGTTTTTAAATCAAATTCATCTATTAAGCCTATGTTACACTAAATAAACCTACAAACACACCTTTCCTTTCTCTACACCCATCACCCTATTTATTTATATTTATTTACTGCTTTCTGTTCATTCTGTCTTTTTACTGTTCATGAAATTTGTTTGCATTTTTGGTCAGTCTTTGTTAGTTTTTAAACAGTCATGCAACATTTAAAAACCACATACACTAAATTTCAAATGAACTAATGCAACAATATTTTGTTTGGAAATACTTTTCCTTTTTGGTATCTTGGTGTTAAAAAGAGAAAAACTTGCAAATACCAATAGCACTTTATATCTATAGTAATATATACTATATTACTAGTCTAACTGGAAAAAGCATCATTAATATATTCTGCGTTGGCTGGGTCACTGCAAATTCAGAGATGAAATCTACAGCCTTCTTGGCTGGGGGGGGTGAAAGTAGGGGTGGGGCCGTGGGTGCCAGAGGACCTTGTTTAAAACAATTATGGACATAAATAATGTCCATATTATTTTACATCAAAATTAAAAACCAATAGTACACACCAGCAAATTCACAGGCAGTAGTTTCATAGATGAACCTCAACTATGGTGGCCTTCAGCCAACTATCACTAATTATAATACTTCCACAACAGAGCACACCTGTTGTAATACACAGCACCTGCATTATTCAAATGGGAATGAGAGACTTTGTTTAGAGAAGCTACAGCCAGAAGTAGAGAGGATGTATTATATATAGAAATAAAATGAATAAACAATCACACGTAAATAATAAAAGCATGAGAATTATTAGGAAATGACCAACCTGAATTCTTTATACAGTTTACTGTAAAGATCAAGATACAAATAATCTAAAACCTACCTGTTTCCTTATGTTCTGTTGCCCTAAAACCTTGTGCTTCCCTTGAATACAGGTATCTGTATATCTCCCAGCTGTATCTCAGATCCTTCAGCAGTATGGCGCCTTGTTTAGGTCTGGAGACCAGAAGTACCTTGGTCAATAAAAGTGTTCTAATTCCAAAATTATTTCGGTCAGACTTGTTTTTCTTTTAGCCACCTGATGTTTTAACTTTATCCAGGTATCAAGGTCTTCAGTTGATTCAGATCTTCTAATGTCCCTATAGGAATAGTGGTGACTGTATAGTTTTTTTTTCAGGTACAGGAGTCTCGGTTAGCCTGGTACAGGTGTCACTGTTTCTTTCCGTCTCCGTGAAGGTTAAACCTGACCCTCCCAGCTCAACAAACAGGAGAGAACAGGAACTGAAACATGAATATTTATGGGTAGGACACACCTGTCACATTGTAACAGAGTTCAGCAGGTGAGTGTCATAGAAGTGTATAACAATAGAAATCAGAACTGTTTCTCTGTACAGCCCACTCATGTACTGTATATAAAGGTGAAAGTCAAGATCCTATAGGTTTGTTTACTTTTCTTGAATGGAAAGACAGTATAGTCACAGTGAGCAGGCTACACAGGAAGATGGCAGCACTTCTGTTCAGGTGTCCCAGCATTCGGTGTCAGCCACCTGCTAGAAATACATTCTGTGAATAATACCCCAACAGCTGGAGGGAAGTACATTACCCGGCTATGCTTCATCCAACACTGGCTGGTATATGCAGGCCGGAGCAAAGGTTAAATATTATTATCCTTAGCAACTAATCAGGTTTCAGCTTTTAACTAAAACAATCAGATTAGTTAATATTGCTAAAAGATTAATCTGCACAAATTGTTTATATATGGAACACATGGCTGAAGATAAGAACTAGAAGCTGCATATCTTTTAGCAATGTTCCAAAATATGAGCATCAGATACAGATATTAATTTACCAGATTACTTCTTTCTACTACATTCTTCCCCACCTACTAGATTGTAAGCTCTTCGGGGCAGGGTCCTCTCCTCCTGTATCTCTGTCTGTATTAGTCTGTCACTTGCAACCCCTATTTAATGTACCAAGCTGCCTAATATGTTGGCACTATATAAATCCTGTTTATAATAATAATAATTCTTCCTACTACACAATAGTATGCCTCTGAAACAATTCTGAAATCTGTTATGATCAAACTGAAAAATGCAGTTACAGCTTTGTACTTTGTATTGGAAGAAGACTACACCTCCACTGATCAGTTTATGGATCAGGAAGGTGATTGATATTTTGCTGATGGAAGATCTTAGAAGCTTGCATCACCAGTCTTGTTTGCCAACACATTTTATTTGCAGAATTCCAGAGCTTGGAAGAACATCAAAGGTCTTTTGGGTACACCTGAGTCTAGGAGCTGTCTTAGTAGCACTTTTGCACCCTTTAGCTATATTATTTAGTGTTTGTTCCCTTTTGTCTCCTTCCTTCTTCTTCACTCTGTCTTCGCTTTTCTAGTCTTACTCTCATTTTTTTTAATGAAAATGAAAAATTGGATGGAGTGGTATATTTAATCATCTTTCAGTGAATACCTGTTTTCATCCGTGCTTCACTGTATATTGGGATGGTATATCTTGGCTGACTGTGTACACCTACATGTTACCTTATCATTTCTTACTAATACCGGATGACTTGTACTTTACTTGATTTGGAAACAACTTGTTTGAATAGAGTGTATACTTATATGCTATTTATTTTTTGCTCAAGGTCATTGTTTGTTCCCTGGGCTGTGTCCTGCTCTTGTTACCCATTGTATTACCCTTTCCCTGTTGTTTGGTAAATATACAATACAAAAAAAATAGCCAAGCAGCTCTGATATTTTTAAAGCACTCTTTATATGTTTAAATATTTTTTTAGAGATGAGAAAGGATAAAGATACAACAAGCATACCCTAAAAGATACAGAAGGTAAAGTAAAAGTATACATGTGAAACGTTTATTTTTTCTGAGACAGTTATATCTATTTAAAAAAAAAAAGATTGTAATTTTAGGTATAAGCGTGCATTATATTTAGGTATTCCACATCGGAAAAGTATTCAAGGAGTTTTTGGATATGAAGGTTCTTAAAGAATGCAATAGTTTGTTATTTTATAAATGTTTTTGGAACATAACACCTCTCTATTTATTGGGCCTGATTTTTTAAAGCGCACCAAGGCTGGAGAAGATACACTTTCATCAGTGAAGCTGGGTGATCCAGAAAACCTTGAATGGGTTTCTTAAAAATCATTTGCTATTTGTTAGCAAATGATTAAATTTCTGGACCAGATCCATTCCAGGTTTGTTAGATCAGCCAGCTTCACTGATGAAAATTGTATCTTTTCCAGCCTTGGAGAGCTTTAATAAATCAGGCCCATTGCGTCCCACTACTTCAGGTGCAGGGGGTAACCAATGCTGTTTAAACACCCTCCATTGTTAGCAGAGTTTAGCCACAACCACAGTTCACTGGCAATCACTAAGTGTGCCTACATCCTTACTTTCTTCTGGTGCCCTTGGGTGTCTAAAACTTTTTAGAATCTTAGAAAAGCCCTCTTTAACTGCAATACCAATGCAGGATGACAGGACACTGAGCAGCAAGGGATTCAGAGGATTATAACATAAATGTTGCTTTATTCTTCAGTATTTTGCCTTTTTTTTTGCTTGCCTGCTTTTAAAAATTATTTTCCTTTTTATGATTGGCGACATAGCTCCCCCATTTATACCCCTGGCACCTTTATAGCAATCCCCCAAAAAGTATTCAGAGGCTTTCATAGATATGGATGCATTTTTTTCTACCAAAATGTTAAAGACAGTGACGTTAATTCCTGTTTCCTTACTCTAAACGTTTGGTTCCCCCATACAAAACTATCCACTACAGAGGAGATCTCTACAGGACTCCAAGGATTCTAATTTGATGAAAACTGTTTCCTGCCTTTAAACTTGATTTATTAAAGCTCTCCAAGGGTGCAGAAGATACACTTTTCATCAGTGAACCTGGGTGATCCAACAAACCTGGAATAGAATTCTCCAAAGTACTTTGCTGTTTGTTAGGAAATGTTTTCAACCCTGAACCAAATCCATTTCAGGTTTGCTGGATCACCCAGGTTCACTGATGAACGTGTGAATTCTCCAGCCTTGGAGAGCTTTAATATATCAGGACCATTGTGTAGGGAATGGAGTGTTATATACGTCGTATAGAAATGATTTTTGTACATTTTAGGCTTTGTCTGTTTCATTATGGAATGTAATATTGAGGCTTGGAATGTTTTAGGTAAAAGAAAAGAGCTAGCATAAGTAGAAGCAATTGTAAGTAACAGCAAGGTAAAAGGTACATATGTAACAATACAATTCACCATACTCTTAAAAAGAAATGACGGTAAGAAAATAAATATATTTTTCTAAAAAAACAAACAAATACGTTGAAAAAAGAAATATTAAATATAAAGTATATAAAGTGAAAAATATTAACCTGAATTTGAAAACAAAAATGTACATTGCCTACAAGAAATCATCGTTCATTGTTTTTTGAGCATTAGATTTGTATATA
>NC_092863.1:19672147-19704960 GCF_032062135.1 Pyxicephalus adspersus | reverse complement strand
ACACTGTATATATATACAGTGGGCAGCAATGACATTTGCATGAGAATACATTTTATAGTAACACATGTTAAAGCTGCCAGGACTTAGTGCTGCACCTGTAAGCATTTAAATTGATATAGTTGATATATATGTAGATATTTATTTATATTTTGTTTTCTCTGGTTCCTCCCCCCATTACAACATGCTAATTAAAGTTTCAAATAAAACCTGTTTAATTATATACCTTATTTTAGATCAAGTGACATCATCTGTGGGTGGCATTGGTATGGAGATATGTACATACGTTTATGCAAACATTACAAATCCTATCTCAAGAACCTCATTCTTGGTGCACATAGTGAGTTGGCCCTTGGTAGGAGTTATGCAAATATCAAAATGCCTTCGTGGGTGAGTGTCAGCCTCGAATAATGAACTTTTATAGCCAGATTGTATTTGCATGCAGACCACCTTAGGTAACTCCCACATATGAGGCTAAGCATTTATCAATACACTGAAACCCAATATAATAAAGGGATGGACCGGAGACAGGCTGGCAAGGAAAAGGCTAGAGAATGTCCTTCGGCCAGGAAATTAGCTATTCTCTATCTAACCTTTTCCACCTCCAATACACACTGTATGCAGTAAAATCAGACTAAATATTCTCAGTACAGGAAAAGACCCTGTACAACAGTGCAAGACTGAATGTAAGGCTAGAGTTTAGCTTTAGAATGGAAAAACACCAAACACAATTACTTCAATATAGTTAAAACAAAATCACAAGGTTTTACTAACATTGAGGATATGAACTCATATGAATGGGGGAGAACACAATATGGTGGAAACCCTGCTTTAATCACTGTACCAATTGGTCTCATGTTGAGCACTGTAAAAAAAAAAAATACTAAACATGTAGCAAGGTAGAGAGTGAGAAACTTCTTTTGGATGTAGATGTGATTGAGTGGCTTTACAGTCAACTGAATCACATCTACAGCAAAGGTAACAGCCAAGGGAACTAATGTGAAAAACAAACCCCAGGCCATGCTTGTTAACATGCCTCTGCTGCTACTGGCTTAACCCTCCCAATACCTGGGACCTGTCCCAACCCAATGACCCGTATGACAGTCTAGACAAGTTTTAAATTTAGTCAATCTAATGCTATGTTCACATGGGCAGTGGGGTTTCTGTGCAGTTTCTGCGTCAGCATGCCAATGAACCTCTGCCTTGGAGGAGATGGTACATGTAACAGTTATGTCAGCTCAATAGAGAATAAACGGGGGCAACAGGGGGTATTTTGGAGTCTACACAAGCAACCAGCCAGCAGGTAGCTGAGAGGTTGAAGCTTTTGATTTCTAGAAAAGGTGGAAATTGGTGACAAAACTACACTCATAGCAAAAGATCTACTCACCAGATAAAATATCTCACAAGTTAAATTAAAACCTAAAAAAGTTTTTTTCTTTATCACCAGGCCGGATAGAAAAGCTAATGGAACCTCCTGATAAAATCAAAGCACAAGCAACTCAGTACAATGGGTAGAGTGGTATTGGATTTACTAATAATACATGTTTGTTGATGTTCTTGACTGGGGTTTAGATGATGCCTAAAGCGGAATTAAACCCAAAATAAATATCCGTCTTCGGTCTGGGCGCCAACATCTTCTTCTCTCTTGTTCCGGGTTCTTCTTCCCGCGTCACCCGATCTCGCACTGTGGAGGCGGGGGATTGGGAAAAAAGATTGCCGATCTCACTGCGCATGCTTGTCTACCCTTTTATATAAAGTAAAGTTCTGAGTTTAGGTACACTTTACGCCCAACAGAACCCTCATACCTACATAATGTGTACCTGTCAATCCACATATGCTATAACATGTGAAAGCAATAAAGTTACATTAAAAAATATTTTAAAATGTGATGAAAGAAAGTAATTAAAAGTCCCCTGCCCCCAAGTACACATACATGTAAACACAAACATGAGTATGCATGTGTAAAAAGTTGCCTATTAGGTACATTAGGTATTGCTGCACATATCTAACAAGAGTCATAACTATAGAGCCATTTTTTTTATAATTAACTATAAACCTGTAAGGGCTTTTGAAACACATTTTTTTTATTTTGTCATTTTTTACTATTGAGTGCATGCAATTGAATGGTTTGACAGTTTGGTATCTTGAAAATCACATCTTCTAAATTTTGCAGAACAATTGGAAATATATTATGTTTGTATGCACTCATAATGCACTATCACTATTCACTTTAGCCTGGCAGCAGCTTTTTGGTTGTTTTTCCTGTCGTATGAGATGTAGTTGTCGTTTCTAAGTAATATATGGCTATTAGGCATTATTTTGCCTGCATAACTGACAACACTGATAGGAATGTCAATATATATGGGTGTAACAAAGTGTAAAGCATAATGTGCTGAGTGACCCTATTACCCACTGTCCTTAGATAAAGACCCTATAAATACAGACAGTAGTCTGTGCTCATGCCTATGAATCCTAACACAATAAAATTGTTATTTGGGAAAATTATAATCAGAGAATCCAATTAGTAATCTATTAGTATTTTGAACAAAAGAAATGCTAGAATCAATCAGTGAATCTTTATGACCATGTGTAGGTGTTTCATCATCAAGTGTTAAGGAATCAGATAAGCCAAGCACAATTAAATTTAGCTTCTTTATAAATAGACTTTATATTTTTTATTTGGATAATTGAGAAAGTACATTTTTTCCACGAAAAATTATCTAGAACACTACATAAGTAACAACTTTTCATGAATCATTTCTTTGACAGTCTATAATTGTATAGTAGTGTATGGAAATGATTAATATTTGCACAGTTATAATCCCGTAATTGTTGGTATAGAGACAAAAACATTGACTGAATTTATTATATTGATGATCATTGTGAATTGTTAGCAACAACAGACAGCAATGCTAAGTTATTTTTACCTACTGTCCTATTTGAGTAATAATATTAAGAATGAAAAAAAAAATAGTTGGTTGCACTATATCTATCTCTGAATACGTGGTATACAGAAATGTAATAAATGTAAGTGTAAATCAGTGTTGTATCATTTTATCAGCGTTTATGATGCTATCAGTCTGAAACAACAACAGATTTCAAAAAAGAATGAATTACCTTGAAGGTCAGCACAAAGTAGTGGTTAGTGCATGATCTTCGGAGAAGGTGGTATTCCTTAAATAACATTTAAATATGTTGTATGTTGAAGGGTTACCAATATTTATAGTGTATGTGCTACCTTATTGGAAGGAGTATAGTTTTATGTCTACCATTATGCTATGAAGCAAAATATATAGCATAAATATTTAAAAGCAGATAACTTAAAAGAGAGTAACTAGTAAGGACCATTTAGCTCAACAGTGCCATACCCTAAATAAAATTACAGCTCTTTTTATAGAATTATTATCAAATTCGCCTTTTTTAATCATGTTTTGTTCCATTTTTGACATTGAAGGAATCTATCTCATATATTTGAAGGTGATTATTTAAAACAGCCTGCACATGATGTTACTAATTAGTAGCCATAGAATGTAACAAGGTATGAGGATTATGCTGAAATTAGTGGATTACATGTACACCCAGAGTTTATAACAAAAAGGCTTCATAAGGTCACAAAGATCAGTTTGAAGAATAACACAGGTACCTGCGGGACAAAGAAAAGCACATCAACAAAGAAAGCTTCAGTCTATCTCAGGCTCACTGTCTTAATCTTAGAAACTGCTTCCAGAAATTATGTATGAAATGTGACAAAGCTTGCACAGGATCACAGCTTAATACCAACTGTAAAATTCACACTGTAACATTTCTTGCTAATTTTCTTTTAAATTCTTGAGAATTACTGGCTGTGGCGGTGAACGCTGATGTGTTGTCACCTTTGACACTGTCTTCACTAACCAGATTAGAAAAGTAATTGTTTTACCGTTCTATTATAGTTAACATTTTTGTATGTTCAGTCCTACGCAATGTTTGTTTGACATATGTCACACAGGTCTCATAAGGGTGTGTTCATATGGAATGTCTGAGAATTAGTTACACTGCACAGGTGGATTCTACCCAGAAGACATACCTGTACTTCTATTTGATCAATGTGGGTTAAATGTTTAAATTGCTTTAAATTTTCAATGCTATTAGTGAAGGAAGGAAAATCAGACTGTGATATTAGATATATCTCTAATCTGTAATTCACATTGGTATGCTGTTCTAGGAGATCTCATCAAATTTAGAGGGATAACATAGAGAGGGGTAGCTTTTGACAGAACTGGCTGGTGAAGGATTGTAAAAAGGGGCCAAAACCCATGGAGGGTTGTCACAGTGCGGTAGTAAGAAAGCCACGCCATAAGACATTGCAGGCTCCAGACTGCGTGCTTAAGATTTATAATGCAATCTGCCAGAACCATGTGGATAACAAAAAGTCACCCACATGGTTCTGGCAGATTGCATTATAAATCTTAAGCACGCAGTGTGGAGCTTGCAATGTCTTATGGCGTGGCTTCTACATAGCACCCATGACAATGTTTAAGAAGAGTAGTGATGTCACATCATCTACTAGAGAAAGTGGCAATGCTGTTCTACCTGCTTCTGCTGCTTTGGCTGTCTTTCAGTTTTTTTAATTGTTTATTTAATACTATTAGGGAACATATACAATAAACACCAAAAACACGCAGTTAGGATAATTGTCTGCCTCCCAAAATTGGCCTTAGACTGTGTTAATAACACTATGGTACAGTCATTGGATTATGAGCCCCTTTGGGAGACAGTTGGTGCCATGAATATGAACCTTGTAAAGTGCTATGTAATATGTTGGTGCTATATAAATGAAAGATAATAATATAATATAAATATAGGACTATCAAAAGTGGGATGCCACCCAACAAAAAAACAATATTCACGGGTGAAATAATACACTATGTATAAGGAAACAAACCAATTAAACATAATGTCTTAAAGCGTACCTAAACTTAGAAATTTCGCTTTACATAAAAGGGTCGACAACCCTTTTTATGTAAAGTAAAAATTCTGTTTGTTTACATTTTAAAAAAAAAGAGGGTGCGACACTACCCCCTAATTCTCAATGGCCTAGGCCAGAGGTAGGCAAACTCCGGCCTTTAGGCCAGATACGGCCTAGTCAGTATTACAGTCTGGCCTAACCCCCCCCCCCTATTTATTATTTATTTATTTAGTTATTTATTGTTGGATCCGGCCTAATTTAATTGACGCGTTATCGTAAGTTCCCACGATAACATCAATATCATCGCGTTCCTGCACAGTAACCCCAATTACTATGCCTAAAGAGCAGAAGCAACACGCAGCTACCAGTCTCCGGAAGGTTGACTTCGCACGTCATGTCTTCAACCCCTAATGGACAGACGAATTATTCTTCGTCCAACGTGGCAACAAAGCCCTGTGTTTAGTGTGCAAGGACACCAACAGCACTTTCAAGCGGTCGAATCTCAAGGGGCATTTCGATGCCAAGCACGCGCACACATACAGAGACTATACCGCGGATGAGCGGAAGACTGAGGCTGCTCATCTGCAGTCACGGTTGTAAAAGACCTTTCCTTGGAGACCTTGTTTCTTCTAGCCTAGTGTGCCTTCTTGACCTCCTGAAATGGCCTAGTAGTCCAAAAAGATTGCCGATCCCTGGCCAAGGCGATCCAGAATGAATGGGAGTGCAAAGCCTCCTGGGATACCTACGTTAGGCATCCCGGGAGGCTCTTGGGTGCTCGTTTTGCATGCGCAGAAGGAGCCTTTTCGTGTAAAAAGAAAAATTGGCTGAGTAAGATTGGCAAGTTTTTTTTTTCCATCCTACGTCACCCAATTTCGCACCTGCATTGGGTGACCTAGGAAGAAGAACCAGGAAGAAGAGGCGAAGATGCTGCCTGGCACACCGGCTCAAAGACGGATGTCGGGACAACACGGGACCTGATGAAGGACACCTCCTGATGGATTGGACTGCCCTGTGGGATTGAAGGTAAGTGAAGTATTTTTTTTTGTTTTAAGCACTTTTGATTTTAGATACTCTTAAATATCTACGAAAAACAAGATGTAGTGAAGAAAAATTAAAACTGAAGAAAAGAGAGATAAGAAAGAAATTAAAGGATCTGTGAGAAAATATAAATGGGGGAACCATTTCAAGTTGTTGCTCATTTAATGCATTCAACCAACTTGTATATTCTGCCAGGTTCTGAAATTTTTGTAAGTAGAACCATGTAGTCTGATGATATTGATTAAAAGTAAGATTTTCCATGGCCATAAATCATTTACTTTTCTGATCCAGAAACCAATCAAAGGTAGGGTCCGGCAAACCGGCAAAGGTAGGGTCTACTTCTAATACAAGGAGATTTAGGCTCTGGCTGCATATGTTTAGCAAGCAAATCTGACCCTCGGATGGAAGAATGGGCGGGTTGTGTCCATACAGAGTACAGAGTCGTGGACCACCAAAGTTTTCTCACGGACCACCGGTTGGCAACCGCTGCCTTATGGTAACTAGAACTGATTGTCAAACTTTTATGTATAATACATACTGGGGATACTGTAATTCTCTATAAAAGATGTGTTACAGCCTGTCTGTACTCATAGAGTACACTGGGCAAACATGTAAGTTATGACAAAAACATCATCGGGGCCCAAAACAGCATATACGTCATGGCGGTTTTATTCCACTTTCCGTGCAATATAACCACAACAACTGCAGTAATTACATGGCAGGTGTTTTATTTGATTGCAAATGACATATTTATATGTTCAGTTTTTAATGTTTTTTTTTTAGGCCATAGGTGCACACAATTATGAATAACCATGACAACGTGACGTATTTGTACTATTGCGCACTAATACTTAATAATTGCTCTACCGCCAACTAGCGGCGGCTTGTGATACCGCACCGGAGAAAATACGTCACGTACCTTCGTCGCTGTAGGCGGGACCAGGTTTCATGTGTTGCTCGCTGTGATTGGTGGAGAGCTGTGTGTCCGGTACACGTGTCCTAAGAGTCACCGGAGCCGGGATGCAGGTTTGACGGGGAGGGGATCTGCAGAATTCTAAAGACTTACCGTACAGAAAGACGTGGGGGATGGGTAGTGCGGAACACACCGGTGTATTAATGTGCTAGAGATCATGTACACGGCTTGTATGACATAGAGCCTGCAGCTGTCAGGGAACTACAAGAGCCAGCATGCTGTGTTATGGACATAGAGCTGTATGTTCTCCTCAGAAAGAATACAAATCAGGCCATTTCTATGACAAACGGTGTTGGTGGCAGATTAGTAGTGCTGCTATGGCTCCAGTAAGGGTCACGCATCTATTACTAGTTTGATATGTTTTATTTGTATCCTGACAGTGAAAAAAGCTTCCTGTCTCAGGTGACAACGCTAGCTGAGTGTCTGTCTTTGCAGCTGCAGCGTTGTCACTCCAGATTGCACATTGACTGCATGCCAGGATTTCTTTAAATCTTCCACGTGTTTACCCTAAAACATCATTAATGTTCCATTGAGAACTCTACCTGTTCCCAAATTATAATCAAAGGTGCAGATGTGTTTTCTGTAAGCCTGCAACACTGTTAGTTTTAGAAATATTGCTTGGATTCTTGCCCAAAGTGTGATCAATTCTATGTGCTAAGTATTTGTTATTTAGGCTCCTAATAACCAATATATATCATTAGATATCCATAATAAATGTTGGATCGATCTTTAGGTGTTATTAATGATAGAAAGCAGAAATTGCTTAAAGATGCAATACAATCATTACACCTGAAGGGGGTGCTGTACAACACCGTATTGATTGCTGGATGATTGGGAGCAGGGATCTCAGGTGAAGATAGAGCATGTGGTCCTGGACTTTGTTCAACCCGCTGGCGGTTCATTTCTGTCCAGATTTATTGTCTTTCATGAGAATTTATTTTACATTTTAGGCCTGTACTTCTTAGGCATATCTCACGGAAATATGTCCAATATTAAATGTAATAAATTCAATAATAAACTTTAAATAAAAAACACAAAAATCTGTTAAAACAAGGGTGCATAAATAAACCAAAATACTGAAACCTTTAATACTTTACTTGTACTGTAGCATATACAATGATTACTTTGTATTGGATTTAGTACAGGTATTTTCTATTGAATCCAATACAAAATAATTTAAAATTCGCGACACGCTCCAGCACGCACCAACGTGCCTGGGAACTTGTGGGGAACGTCAGCGCACTTGCTGGGGGACCAATCAGAGGAAGAAGACGCGGCCAGAGGATGGGATCCGACTGGCAGGACACTGGAGGACGCTGGTGGGACCAGGTAAGTTTTAATTTTTTTTAGCTATGCCGAGTGTGGCTCGGGGTTACCGCTATCAGCTTTTATTTTTTACCCCAAGCCACACTCGGGGTTACCGCTTAGGAAGTTATTGGTCCTGCAGTTGATTATTAAATGAGCAGCCATGGTCATATGCTATGGAAATGGGTGCAGCAGGGTGCATCCCGCTCCTCCTCCCTTGTACAGTGATTGTCCCATCACTAGAAAGATCAGAAACGTTTCCAGCTTCAACTTATAAAATATCAGAGCAGCATCAACTGACTCCCTGTCACTTCTATGACAATCTGGATGCGTATTCTGCTAGGATCACTTTGTAAACTCATCGCATTTCAGTGCTGCAGTGCTTTTGTTCTTTTTACATCTAGCTTTGGATTGAGTTTTTACAATTTATATTTTACGTATGGCATAAGAAAGAGACTCATCTGTCAGGCACTGCAGTACGTGGCCTCCTTGGGATAGGGTGACTTATCCCTAACTTACTGACCCAGTGACAACATCGGGCCTGATCTTTAAAGCTCTCTAAGGCTGCAGAGAATACACTTTCATTAGTGAAGCTGGGTGATGTAGAAAACCTGGAGTTTATTTTCTAAAAGTCATTTGCTATTAGCAAATGTTTTCAATTCTGGACCAGATCCACTCCAGGTTTACGGGATCACTCAGCTTCACTGATGAAAGTGTATTCTCTCCAGGCTTGGAGAGCTTTAATAAATCAGGCCCATTGGGTCAGCAGAAGCATGATATTAAAACACTTATACCTATATAGGAGGAATGTAGAAGACATGAAACTTTTGTCGGATTTCATATTGCTGTCTGGGCACCTATGGAGAATTCCATTACTTGTTGTCTGATGATGTTTGTTCAGCATTATGGGGGATTATAACTTCCCAGTGGGGACATAATTGCCACATTCACCGTGCAAATCAACACTGGCATCTCATATATGTATAGAGAAGGTTCTGACAACATCATTCTGACCTGCAGTCCTGTGTGATTTCTTAAACAAAATCTCTTTCTTTTTATTAAACGGCCATACTAGAAAGTGATCAAGACTCATGTATGAATTAAAGACTTTATCCGATTATTATCGGTCACAGACGTGTCTTATACCAGACTGATCCTTGCTATGCCTTCCATTTTCTGTTTAATCCAAAGATGCATACATACGCTAGAAGATTGTGACTTGAGAAGAAAATTTGTGCTCGTCTCTGGTTAAAATCCAATATGTGCAGGGGTCACCTGACATTGTTCAGCAATCTGCCCTGGTGGATTGATGAATTACTGGGTGGGGACAGCCACTGTGATTTCCTATAGAGTGGAGCACAGATGAGCGCTGCTCTCTCGTCCTCCCCTCTCCATAGAACAGGACAGGAAAATTTTTACAATGCTTCTTTTTCCTGTCGCTGGGAACAATCACAGATAATCATTTCCAGCATCAAAAATCTGATGTCTGTTTAAGGCTTTAACAGTGCATGTATGGGTAGCACGATGGCTCAGTGGTTAGCACTCAGGCCTTTGCAGCGCTAGGTCCCAGGTTCAAATCTCGGCCAGGGCTTTATCCGCATGGAGTTTGCAGGTTCTCACCGTGTTTGCATGGGTTTCCTCCCACATCCCAAAAACATCCAGTTAGGTTAATTGGCTTCCCCCAAAAATTGACCTTAAACTGTGTTACTAATATATGACTGCGGTAGGGACATTAGACTGTGAGCCCCTTTGACTTTGTACAGCACTGCATATTATGTTGGTGCTATATGTTAATAATAATATACATTGGATCTGTTTTTTATTCTCTCTTTCCTACCACAGTTCTATCAGTCTTTAGATCGGAGCTGTGAATCCTTGTAATCACTTGAAAAATGCTCAGAAATACTTAAAAACAATGAGTATTTAAGAACATTTTTGGGCCATTATAATTAGTTTTTACCATTTTTTTTTTTCCTTTTCGTTCCTTTATTTTTTTAAACATCTCCTCTGCTGTATAATCGGCTTTAAAACGTCTTTAAACACACATACATACACTATGACCATTTCAAACATTACCCATGAGAACTTGGTCATTTTGTGGTCTGAATACAATGACTTCTCTTTTCCCAATTGGATGAAAATTGATCTTTCTGTTGTCTTAGTGCTCTTTCTTAGAATAACAAAGTTAACTTCAGTGAACACAAAACAAAAACCTGGCTATTGGGAAAGTAGGAAATAATTTTATCTGGGCAGAACTTTGAAGGTAAAGTAGACTTTGTGGAGTCTCACAACTGGAAGATATTGTTAGAGATATGTGACATTAGAAATAGAGAGCTTTCACCCACGTCCGTTCACTGATGGGAATTACATGAAGAATAACAGGGTCTTTTATAAGATTGTACAAATAAAACTAATAATAATAAACTCAATAACTGAGGTGATAAATAATTTATTTGTTTTGGTTTACATTTCATTACAGGATCTTCAGAATGTGCCCATCGACATCCAGACCAGCAAACTGCTGGGTAAGTAAAGTCAGAGTATTTATATAAAATAGCAACATATATCTGAACATAACCCAGGAAGCAGATAAAGTTTATGAAAAAGGCTGGTTTCTGTTTTCTTATAGTTGTGTAAAATCATGATTGAAAATAAAAATTATTTTACTAGTTTAAAACTATCAAGTGTGATATCTTAGGAAAGGGTAGCTAAATATCAACAAACTCCTAGATTGTAAGCTCTTCGAGCCAGGGTCCTCCCCTCCTCCTGTGTCACTGTCTGTATTAGTCTGTCATTTACAACTCTTATTTAACGTACAGTGCTGCGTAATATGTTGGCGCTATATAAATCCTGTTAATAATAATAACATTTTCAGTAACCCTTACAATTGCTGAACATAAAGGGTGACCTCATCTGTCATCCGCTGATTTGAAAGAACTGTGTGGTATTGTAAGATCTTTCGGGCTTTATTGATGCCAGAGCTACCTCATTTACTATATACCTTCTAAAAGTGACATAGCTAGCGAACACATTGCATTGTAGGGAAAAAATCATTATGTGGATTTCAATGCTAGATTTATGACTATTATTTCTTTAAATTATTAATTTAGTGGGTTTGGAGGGCTGGGGTAATTTTTACCTTTTTTTACCAGCTTACCAATTCTAATATGTATCATTTTAAGTAATAGGGTGTCTGTTATTTTTTTGTTTTGTTATTTAAATAAAGTAAACCTTAAATAAAAGAGAGAAGAGGTTCTGTCTTTCCCACTTCTAAATGTTATAGAACAAAAAATTGAACCCATTGTTTCACTTTAACTACAAATAGAAGGGGCAATGATATACAGCATCAGAAATATGAAACACTTAGACTCAGCAGAAAACGGAAAAAAAAACTATGAATTTGAATCATGCTTGGAATAAAGTGACGCTGTTCATTAATATTGTTGCATGTCCGTGATGTTTTTATATTGTGTCTTTGCAGACTGGTTGGTGGATAGGAGGCACTGCACACTCAAGTGGCAGAACAAGGTTCAGCAGATCAGAGAAAAAATTAATCAAGCATTGCAGGACATGCCAGAACATGAGGATATCAAAAATCTGCTTGCTGGAACATGTATGTGGAAACTGGCATGATATG
Source organism: Pyxicephalus adspersus (assembly GCF_032062135.1). Taxonomy (NCBI): domain Eukaryota; kingdom Metazoa; phylum Chordata; class Amphibia; order Anura; family Pyxicephalidae; genus Pyxicephalus; species Pyxicephalus adspersus. Next base: position 19,693,062 of record NC_092863.1, on the reverse strand, counting down.
TGAAGTTTTAAAAAGTTTACCTTTTCAGAAGTAAAAATGATTAGGTTAAGAAATGTTGGATTAATAGAGCAGCGAGTTCTAGATTAGTGCCATTTTTTTCCCAATTGATAATCTCACTTTTTTCCCTGCTGTCTTTGCTGTAACAGGGTACAATTTAACAGCAGTGGAGGAAAGCTGACATATAGGTATTGTAGTTTGTGTTAAAAATGAAGTAGTACAAAGCCAATCAGGGTTGTGCTCCAGCTTCAAGTATGTTGCTACATAATCATAGATTGGATTAGGAAGATAATGCAATATTTAGCCATGCTGAATATTGCTACACTGACGTTCCTAATACACATGCAGAATATCTGCAGATAAAAGGTACTTTTCTGACAATAAACAGTTCTTCTATGGGCTTCCAGCAACTTCACTACCCAAGAAGTAGCTGCTTTGATTAATATTATAATTGTTTGAGGACTTTGCATTGATTTTGAGCATTCTTGTGCATAGTCCTCAGACATATGGGCAAATGGCTTCTACCTAGACTGCTCATCTGCATTGTACATTGTTTTAGGAGATGCTTAAACATATATTTTGCTTTTCCAGATATTAATTACTTCCACTGTTTGAAGATTGTCGAGATATTAAAGGGTACCGAAGCTGCCACTAAGAACCTTTTTGGACGATACTCTTCCCAAAGAATGAAGGTGATTTATAGAATCGGCTTCTTAACCACATAAGTCTAAAGTGGTGCTGTGGATGATGAGAAAATTTAGTTATTTTTGTTTAGTTTTTTTACATTTTCCTGACCTAGGGTGACAACTCTCACCTACTTTACTGTATCAGTGTAAGAGCAGCACTTTCACCCTAGGTTGCATTCCTGGTTTGGTTACAAATCTTCTACCACATCACTTGCATAGTGATGTTGCTTTATTTTTAGCTACAAAGCAACAATATTTCTGACAGCATGGAATTTTTTAGTACTGTCCTGTTTAAAATTACACTAAAACAATATTTCTGGTAGAAAGCAGACAAAGTTATTTCCAAACTAAAAAGCAAACTGCAGCACCCTTGAACTATTATGTCAACATGTGTAGCATTAAAGTTGAATGAAACTGTTTCCCCATATACTAAAATTTGGACCACTAGGAGTTTTTTTTCTGTAATGTACAAACCACTACATATCTCCCATCCTATTGTGTGTATATTCCCTCACCTACTTGATTGTAAGCTCTTCGGGGCAGGGTCCTCTCCTCCTGTATCACTGTCTGTATTCGTTTGTCATTTGCAATCCCTATTTAATGTACAGCGCTGTGTAATATGTTGGCGCTATATAAATCCTGTTTATTAAAATAATAATAATAATAATATGTGCTGTATATTTTCTCATTATGGCAAAATGTAACCCATTCATAGTGCAGTCTCGGAGCTTGCTTCTATTTTTACCTTTACATTTTGTTCACAGTCTTTAGCCTTGTGATTATCCAGGCTAGAATGACATAACTTCCACATGTGTGCATAGTAAATAATTTTTATGGGCAGCCAACAAGCAGGCTGGTTTACCCTGTGTTGCCAATTTATGTATTTACCTATTGCAGCAGTTGAAAGATTATATGATAATCCTTTTTTATGTTTCCCAAAACAGGATTGGCAAGAGGTAATATCTTTATACCAAGCTGACAATACTTATCTAGGTAAGTGAATTGTTTATGCAACTTGATTTATATTGCACAAAATGTTCATGTTGATGTCAAAGTGTTGCAGTGGCCTGTTGCTGTTCTGTTCATACTAAAAGTTTTCCCTTCAAAGTTGCTAAAAGGAATTTTCAGTCTTGTAAGTCAGATGTAGATCAGCTAATATTATTAAAAAATATTACTTGTGCTGAAAAAATTTTCTTCTCTAGTAGACACTATACATGATTCTCTGTGTTTCCCTCTGCCCTAGCGGAGAGAGGCAGCCTTTTGATGCGCAGTGTGAGTTACGAGATCCCAGCTCTGAAGAAGCAGATGGCTCGGTGTCAGCAGCTTGCTGTGGAGAGTGAACGGCGGGCAGAAGAGTGTGTTCAAGGTGCAGCTGAGCAAAGAGAGCAGTATTATAGCAGCTGTAAGCGATATGGAATCAGTGTAAGTGTAGACAGCCCTTCTTTTTGTTTTGCCTTGGCAACAACTTCTAAACAAAGTCATGTGGGTGACCTATTTCTTTTCTGTCCAGGGAGAGGATGTCCGTAAAGAACTCCAGATGTTGGTGTGTGACGTGCCATCATTGCTAAGGCAGGTTGGAGCAGACACGGCTAGATTGTTGCCTGCAGTCGAGTTATATCAGGCTTGTGTGTCATTTGTGTGTGAAAGGTAAGAAATGAACTTTGTATAGGACTATTGTTAATAAACTGGTTACCAGGATATTTTATCTTTTTCAGTGATTGCTGCTCCATCTAAAACTCAAAATGCAAAAAAGTGCACAAACATCCTATTAGTTAATTAGCAATAAATTTTGGGACCCCCCCAGTTAGTTTTGCATGACCTTTATACACAAGCTGACAAACTGCCTACAAGCACCTAAAATGGCACGCCAGTACCAGGTTCTTTGTGTCACGGCTGGCAAGATGATTAAGTTGTCCAAACCAACATTTTGAAATAGAAGAAAGCAAGCTGTGGTTTACTCACAATAGTATCCGTGTGTTTATTACTACTGTACATTGCATGCCAAGTTGTTTATTACTAACCCTTTCACTGTCCATGCTGGTTTGTGCACATGGACAACCCTCAGAACACTATGAAAAACAAAAATCTTGTGGAATAAAATGGTGTTAGTTCTAATTTTGTATATAATACAATTAATGTGTTATGCTTATATTATCCACTTTTCTGGTAAAAAAAATCAAAAACATTTGATCAGGAGTTTGTTTATATGCTGATAAAGCTGCTGCCACAAGCACCAAGTCCTTGCCAGTTATACCCCAAACCGTTTTGCTGAATAGTTTTGAATACAGCAGTGGGGAAAGGTTAGAACAAGGTGATTGGACAAAGCTGTAACTGCTGCAAAAAGAATGTCTGCTAATAAATGTAAAGTTTGGCAAATGGAACAATGTTATGGTTATGACATAGTGTATCAATTGTGATTTGAATACTAAACAACTAGTTACATTAGTCTTGCCTTGATGAATAAAAGTGTCCATTGCTATCATGATCATTTTTGGGTCATTTCATACCAGTATTGCTTATTATATTTACATTCTGTGCTTTCTACATGGGGCAAAGTTGTTGTGCTTGGACAGCTAGGACTCATATTATGGGCAGTGATATTTAGCACAGCCTAACCATCTTAGTTACACAATCTGAATACCGGTACACTCCCACGTCGTGTCTTGTGAGCAGTTTTCTTATGGCAGTCATTTACACTCTTTCTGTTTGTCCTAAGTGGTGTGAGCCAAGCATCAAATAAGATTTTGAAACAATTGTTACATACATAACATTTAAAAAAAAATTTGTGGCAAGGGTACAAACAGGCTGCAATATTTGACAATGTTGCATGAAGTAAGACATATAGGTTTCCATTATATGTATGGCACTTTTACAAGCCAGCTGTGGGCCAGCCAAGTCAGCATGCTAGAAATATTTATGTGAATATAAATTTATAAAGCAAAATGCCTGAAGTGTTTTTATTATCTTAACACAAAAGCTTTCAAAACTTTAATACGGTTCTAAAGATACAATAGGATAATGGAAAAAAATGGAAAAGGTGAAGGTCTTTCAGTATCTATAAAATATAATGACTTTAAATGCACCATAATACATTCTTATTTCAGTTCTCCAGAAGGCGCTCTCCCACTTATTTGCTATGTGCAGAAGAAGGGAGATACATCAGTTTATGAATGGCGCACAGGAGAGGTTCCAGAAACAGTAGAAAGACCAGAAGTTAAAGCTGAGGATGTTACACAGCATACAGTGGAGGGGGAGGTAAGTAATTGTATGTTTCTGCTATAAAAGATTATGGATATTGTTGTCCCTATCCTTTAAACATGCTTATGCCTTTCAGATTGACTGGGGTGACATTGTACTGAGTACAGAGAATGTGACTCTGCAGACATCAGAGGACATAGACTGGGGTATTGTTTCAGAGCCAGAGGTAAGCTGTTGTTCTTGGCTTTATGAAAAATGGGATGCCTGGTGTGTATATTTTTATGCTGTCATTATCAGGTAGATCAGCCACTTGTTCTATGTCAATTGCAGTTTTTCAACATTAATTGAATTAAGAAAAAAGCAGGGCTCTTACTGTAGAGCCATCTGTGTGATAACACTTAGAAATCCTTTTATATACATTTTATAGAGACAGTATGGTTTATTTAATAATATAGAGGGCAGTAAGCAATAGTAGTCAGTCTGCAACAATCTTTTACTCCAAATTCTGTAAACAACTGAATCTTTGAACTAACTTTCAGGTCCTCGGGTAACTCCTGCTATGTATACTTCAACCTCACCTCACATTATATTAGCATGATGGTCAGTGTAAGGAATGCTTCTTGCATTGCTGGTCATTTGAAATAATGCCACCCCTACAGATATAGCCAAAATGATTATTTGTATCAATTAAACTCACCTGACCTCATTGCTCAAGAAACCTCTAGATCAGGGGTTGGCAACCTTTACTATCAAAAGAGCCATTTTTCCCCCTCTTCCACTAAATATAAATAGTCTGGAGCTGCAAAACATAACACATAAAAACATAGCCACAGGTGTCACTCACTTGCCTCTAATGTTGTTCATCTGTCCCCAACCCCCCCCCCCACTTGAGAAATTGGGGTTCAGGTGCTAGAAGAATTCAGCAATGTGTAACAGGGTAGATTTTTGTTTGATAGGCAGAGTTATTTATGTTCTGACACTGCCTTAGTGATGAAATGTTGGGGGGTGTTAGCCACACGTGTCCCCCACTTGCACCTCTAATTTTGTTTACTATACCCCCCGTTCCAGAGAAATTGGGGTTCAGGTGCTTTCAGGAAGCCTTCAGTAATGTGTAACAGGGTAGATTTTTTTAAAGAGCAGAGTTCTTTATGTTCTGACGATGGCCTAACAACAAAATTTTAGGGGGTGTTTGTCACAGGTGTCCCCCACTTGCACCTACATTTTTGGTTTTGCACATCTCCCCGTTCCAAGGAAATTGGGGTTCAAAGTAGGCAAGGGGACAGGATAGTGTTGTATGACATTTCTAGTTTTTGTAACAGGTAGGTATAAATTTGGGGTTCGCACCTCCTTGCTATGTAAGTCGCCCCGGGGGTCCATAGTTTGTATGTTTATTTCGGGCTTCTAGACACACTTTTGAAACAGTAACCCTGATGTTCAATTTTAACTATTTTTTATAATTATGACCCCCATACTTTTAAAGTTGTTAAAGGCGGGGAGATGAAATTTGGGGTTCTACTAGCTATGAGGGTCCCCTGTGTACCCTGGGAATTTTAGGTTGGTACAACATACTGTTTAGGAGATAATGGAGGTTTGTCCTGGGAGAGATGTAAGGCTGCAGTACATGACATGTTGCATTCATACACAAACACAGCTGTCAAACTTTCCTAACGATAACGTCACTGTACCCTAGTAGATTTTTTTCATTAGAACCCTGAAAGGGGAATCCCCCTCTTCCGCAGTGTCTATGGGAGGAAGGGGATTCCCCCATCGGGGGCAGCAGAAGGGAGACGCAGTGTCTATGGGAGGAAGGGGATTCCCCCATCAGGGGGGCAGCAGAAGGGAGACACAACAACGAGGCTAAAGAGCCGCGGGTTGCTGACCCCTGCTTTAGATAAACCCCTGGGTTACACTGAACTATTGTTGAGAAATACTAATATAGAGGCTTTCATGGCAGTACTTTGTATGGGGGATGGATCCTTTATTAATATTACACAGTATTTATTTAGTGCCATCATATTACGCAGAGCTGTACAAAGTCCATAGCTGTGTCACTAACTGTCCCTCAAAGAAGCTCACAATCTAATGTCCCTGCCATAGTCATATGTCAATAATGTAGTCTAAGGTCAATTGTTAGGGAGAAGCCAATTAACCTAACTTCATGTTTTGGGATGTGGGAGGAAAGCCACGCAGACACGGGGAGAACCTGCAAACTCCATGCAGATAGTGTCCTGGCTGGGGATCGTACCTGGGACCTAGTGTTGCAAAGGCCGGAGTGTTAACCCCTGAGCCACTGTGCTGATCCTTTCTGTTTTGCAGTTGTCTGTAACACAGTTCGACACTTTGTAGCATTAAAGGTCAATTTGTTAGACCTGCAGGTTCAGAGTCTTCCTGCTGCTCCTTTTCGGTATGTACTGGTGATGTAATACATATTTATTCTTCCCCCTTGGCCTAACTTGCTAGTACTGTATTATGTATATGTGGGGATTGAAAAAAGGCTCTAACTAAGGAAAATTGTGTTTTGGTACAAGAGACCTATAAAATCGCTTACATACTGGCAGGTTTTAATATTTTACCCTTTATTCTGCTGTAAGATATGGGGTGGCTTTTTTAGTTGCAGGCAGTCCCATCAATCAAGGGAGGGATTTAAAAGTTTCCAATCTCCCTGTGGGTGGCAGTATAACTCAGAAGTTTAGGACTTCCTGCACCCCTAATGAAGTCCATATCACTAAATTATTGGTAAATACAGAAATCCTATGTTTCTACTTTTTTGGTTAGGTTAGAGAGAGTTACTATTTCTTTCTTCCTACTAGCAACATTTGACCAGATAGAAAGTGTGGAGAACTCTCCTCCAGCAACACAAACAAAAAAAAAAAGTGAAAATCATCAGGACATAAAGTGTAAATCTCCAGAATGGAGTAAATGCCCCAAAAGAATTTTTATCCTTCTTTTCTCTCAAAACAAAAAGAACCTTTTGGCTTGACATGCAGCCTAATGTTAGAACTGTGGGGCATACTAATAAAGCAACGAATGTGAGATTTACTAAACATTGAGTTTAGGTTAAGTAATCACTGTAATTTAAAATACATGCACTAGGGAAATACCTGGAATGATAGCCAAGTTTGAGACCTGCCAGCTGATCAATATTTATAACAGAGTCAGGCATGAAGGGGTTAGGCATGCTTTCGAATTGAAGAATAAAATCTGCCCACACATTTTTTTAAAATTATAACTTACTTGCACAACTTGTTGCATCCTTGTTTATATATAAATTTCTATATAAATTTTATTTAATTTTTGCTTATGTATTGCTAGAGCACATCATCATTTTGCTTTCATTGACATGCCAAGAAATTATGTGAACATGTATTGTATATTTTAGGCTCCAGGTGCAGATGGTATTGTCTGGGACATTGGTGAAACTACTCCTGCCGAAAACATCTCTGTTGTGGAAACTGGTCATGATGGTAAGCTGTAGATCTAACTATTACAATTTACAGGGAGGATTAATTGACCTGAATACTGAAGACTCTGTCTCATTTGTTTAGGGAACAATCATTTACTGCAGGGGTCCCCAACCCCCAGTCTGACAGCTGGGCTGTGAGCAGCGGTGGTCTGTGCCTCTGGCCTGTGCGCACCCCAGCGGGGTCAGAAGATGGACCCCACTTGGGGGGTGCCAGAGCCGCAGACCATGACCCCTGTATGAATTGCAGGCCCTCAGACCTGCGATGGGAGAGTGGGCGGGTTTTGGCATCATGACGTCACTCTGGTGGAAGTTTCTTCCCCTTTGAGTGACACACCACTCCCTGCGCATGCGCAGTCCAGACTAAATAGATTTAGTGGTCCATGAGCTCCAAATGGTTGTGAACCACTGATTTACTGCATCTGTTCTCTAAATCCTCTATTTATTGTACAGTGCTACATAATATGTTTTCGCTACATAAATACTAAATAATAATATTAAATATATTGAACATAATCTTTTCATATTAAAGTGAATGCTTTGCCCTTCCTCAAATGCACTTGCATATGTAAAAATTATTCCATCATATCAGACATCAGTCACAAGATACATTTTACTCTTCGTAAAAGCTCTAAGTGAGCTTATCATATGGTTTTACTAGCATTGCCACCTTGTGCTTCCTTACTAGATGTTGTAGTAAAATACATTAAGAGTTAGCAAGCAGGTTGTCATTTTCATTGTAACTAGTTACAATAGTAAGTCACAATGGTAACTTAGTTATATGAGAAAAACCGCCCCCTCGGAGTGATCTATGTAAGGTTTGCAAGCATTTTAATTAACTTTGTTGCAGTGTTCTACCCCTTTCCTGTATAAACCTATAACCTGTTTGACCATGTCCTTTGCTAACTGATTCCTGGATGAGCTGTTTTGGTTCATTATAACCCATCTGTGCACTGTTAGTGTTATGATGAGGAAAGGTGAAGTGCATCTCCAGGAGTAGTTAACCTGTAGGAAGTATCTCGGCAAAACTGAAGTTTATATTGCATTTGTTGCTTACATATAAATTGTATATTAGTGCAGATTTAAACATAATCAGTAGGTCGGTCATCCAAGCTGGACATTTGTGGAAGCTTTCCAACAGTGTACACCAACTGTACTAATAGGGCCTAATGTATTAAAGCTCCCCAAGGCTGGAGAGGATCCACTTTCATCAGTGAAGCTGGGTGATCCAGCAAACCTGGAACAGATTTCTTCCAAGTCATCTGCTATTTGCTAGCAAATGTTTTGTATTCTGGGCCAGATGCATTCCATGTTTGCTGGATCATGCAGCTTCACTGAAGAAAGTGTATCCTTTCCAACCTTGTAGAGCTTTAATAAATCAGGTTCATAGTGTACAGACCACCTCCAGGTTGCCATACTGTGTTAAATTTGTGTTAAAAGTTTTTTTTAGAAAATTACAATTTGTACAGATTAAAATAGAAATATAGAAGTACTTGTTTTGCAGTTTTATATGCACCATTATTTGTGGAGTTCTTGAACGGTATGGTACTTATGGTACTTCTAGATTAATACTAGATAATGCCTTTCCCTTTCAGCCTATTATTGTGCTTAAGGTGCCTGTAGACATATATGAATGTTTTACTTATACATATATTTATGTTTCATAAGTCTCTAAGCACTTTATGGCATGTTCTTTCTAAATCTTAGGTACAAAGTGATTGACAAGCAGATTTTTTGGAAGATTCTTTTTTTTCTCCATAGATAAGCTCCTCATGTGTTCCACTCTACAGTCAAAATGAAGCACGTTTAAATATTGTGCATGGTTTATGACTTTTGTTTAAAGATAGCTTGATTGATTTGATGGTGCACAGCTTGCTACTGTTTAAATCTTGTAGGCACCTTTTAATCCTTGTTAAAAATAAATGATCATAAAGACTTAAGAGGTAGAATGTTTTAGGACCTTTATGCTATAAATCTTACATGCCATTGAAATCTTTCCTCTTTGATGACTGAAGGTTTTCATTGTCTCAGTACCCCCAGGTGTAGCACGAGGGACTGATGCTCTCACAATTCTGGAAAATACAGAGACCCGAAACCAGTTTGTAGATGAACTCATGGAGGTGAGTTATCAGTACTTTATTTCTCTTTTATGTGACTATTCCAGTGTAATAGGATTCACATGTGATCTTTGGGATAATAACCTTCCTATATAAAAAACAAAAAAATGCTGCAGTCTTTTGAGGCTCAAGCACGGAGTCTTCTTTCTTCCACTTTAGGCTTCCCAGAAGCAGGGTATTTTTGTAATGGATGTGAGCATGCAGCAACAATGACCTCAGGAAGAGGATAGCAGTTCTGTCTAGGGACTTGAATGGATGAGGAAAGTAAAATTGTTATCATGCATGATGTAGTAGATGGGGATAAAAAATAGGGTCCAGTAAATAAATCTAGTAGCTTCCTTAAATATATATGTATTTAATACAAAAACAAAAAGGAGAAACACTAGGATTGTAAAAGTTACCAATAAATAAAAAATGTATATATTACCCCGAAATTTAATTTTAACTAGAAATATACTAGAATTTCCCTTTGAACCTGATATCATTCTGTTGAAATGAACCATTGAAAGCTTCTTCAATTTAGTTGTCCCCTGTCCCCAGTAATGGCCCTACCTTTACTACCTATTTTCTCCCTTTGTGTTTGTCATTTTCTTCTCCTTTTCAACCATTCAACTTTTAAACCATTGTGCCGAAGGTGTTAAGATCCCATAAGGTGCAGGATCATATATTTATTTTTAAAGGCCCTAATAAGATGGTGCTGTGCTAAATGATAAGTGCTTTAAGAATTAATCCAGGGAATTAAACCAGGAATTGGAACAAAATTGATGATACCATTACACTCTGCTACTCCCACCTCATACCTCTGGATTGAACCATCATTGCACCACTTGAACGCCTACACTACCTCTGCTGCTGCCATCCTGAACTGTTTTTTCACCAAGCTGCTCACTGACTGATTGCTATCCCACTCCTGGAATTCAACAAGATGACAAGCTTCACTACAACCCATATTACAAGAGCTGCTCGCATGGATTTCAGTATCCTGCACTGCATTATGTACTCCTATGACTCACAATTACCTGTTACCATGTATTGCTCACCCTGCACTCTCTTTGCTTTTGCTCTTTTCCCTCTCCCCCCCCCCGTCTGTTAACCCCTTCTCTGTTTGCTCCTTCGCTTTCCTGCTTTCTCTGTCTGTACTTCTGCACTTTTTCTCTCTTTTACTACTTGCTTGTGACATCTCATCCAACCCTGGTCGCCCTCACAGCGTCTCTCTTCCCTACCCTCTCACCAACATTAGCCCGCCTCCTAATCTCAATACTATCCCCACTACCTAAAAGTTCCCACCCCTTTCTCTGGCAGTCTATGGAATGCCAGATATATTGGCAATAAATTAACCTCTATCCACAACCTTCTCCTCTCTGAATCTCTAAACTTCCTGGCTCTCACTGAAATCTCTTCTCCAGACTCTGCTTCCGCTGCACTCTCCAATGGAAGCCTGCACTTCACACATACCCCTAGACCTGGCAACAGAGTAGGGGTGGTGTGGGTCTCATTCTCCCACCTAACTGTACATACAGAGTCCTTCCTACCCCGCCCTCTCTCATTTGCACCTCTTTTGAAGTCCAGTGAGTCCGTCTTTTCAACCCCCTACCCCTTTGTGTTGCTGTTGTCCACCGACCCCCTGGCCCAGTCTCACAATTTTTGGACAACTTTGCCTCTTGGCTCAAACATATTCTTTTCCATGACCTGCCCACCATCATCCTTGGTGACTTTATTTTTGCAGTGGATGACCTCAACCATCCTTCCTCAGCCCAACTGCTCTCTATCACCTCCTCCTTTGGACTCGCACAGAACATCATTGGCCCCACACATATCACTGGACACACTTTAGACCTGGTATTTTCCAAACTCTGCAACCTCAATCACCTTGACAACTCACCATTTCCCCTTTTCTGACCACAACCTAATCACGTTCAACCTATCTAACTCCTTTCCCCCTCCACATCCCACACTTGGCCAATGTAAGAGAGATATCCATAACCTTGACCACAACCTATTCTCAAACTGCCTTAAGTCCCTAACCCCCACTCTCTCCAAAATCACCTCCCCAGATAAAGCTGCAACCCAGTTCAACCACTCTCCTGCTTTGGCCCTTGATAAGGTTGCCCCTGCCACCTTCCGCTACCCCCGCTCTGCCATCCCCCGAGCCTGGCACAACAATCACCCCAAACATTTTCAAAAGACTGTTCAGGAGCAAATCTGGCCTCACCACCGACTTCATGGACTACAAAACTAAGCTACAAAGCTTTAACACAGAGCTCACTATCGCCAAGCAAAATTATTTCCACTCCACTCCAAACATATTCATCCCTTCCCCCTGTATATCATCACTGGCCCCCCTCAGCCCTGTTACTCTGGATAAAGTCTCCTCTCTTCTCTCATCATCTACATCTACTACATGTCCGCTTGACCCAATTCCCTCTGATCTACTCCGTGCCCATTCCTCCACCCTGGCCCCTGCCCTAACCGAACTATTCAACCTTTTCCTCTCTATTGGTATCTACCACTCCTCTTTCAAACATCCTACACCCCTCCTTACTTTCTAGCTACTGTCCCATCTCCCTTCTCTATGTTTCCAAACTCCTTGAGCGCCTTGTTTTCAAAAGACTCCCCAATTACCTGACCTTCTCCAGTCTGACTTCCGAGCTGCCCATTCCACCAAAACAGCCCTTACTAAAGTGGCCAATTACCTCCACAGAGCTAAGTCTCAAGGCAACTTTACCCTCCTCCTTCTCCTTGATCTTTCCTCTGCATTTGACACTGTTGATCACCCTCTTCCAATACAAATCTTGCACTCCATTGGTATCTGTGACACTGCTCTCTCTTGGTTTGCTTCCTATCTGTCTGACCGCGCCTTTCAAGTTTCTTTCAATGGTAATTCCTCCTCACCCACTCTCCTCCCTGTTGATGTTCCCCAAGGGTCAGTCCTTGGACTGGTTCTCTTTTCTCTGTACACCTCCTCACTCGGTAGTCTCATCTCCTCCTTACAGTACCATCTGTATGCTGATGACACTCAAATCTATCTGTCCAACCCTGACCTGTCCCCCTCAGTCCTGGATAAGGTCTCATGCTGCCTGTCAGCCATCCCATCATGGATGTCTGACAGATTTCTAGACAAAGTTTGGGATATTACAAGGAAGCTGACTGCTCTGAGGTGAGGAGGGAACTATTGCAATTGAACAGAATGGCGATAGAGTGCTTGTTTGTTCATCTGACATCTATCTGATGTTTGCACAAGGCGTTATATTCCCTTTCTTGCAGAAATATTGAACAGGGTTTCTTTTCCTAGAACCCTACGTATGCCTTTGTCATCTCCACATTATGATCACGTCATCAGGTTAAACAAGGTGGAGACAGTGAAGGCTTACATGGAGGACTAAGAACAGAAATGCCATAGTAGAAAAGACTGGAGCACTGTGATCAACACTGCAGGAAGGGGGAGAAGTGAATAGAACATTTATCTAGAAGACTTTTCTTTAAATAGCCCCTTTAATACCCCTGGGGACAACCACACACAGGTTGTGCTCATTAAATGCTGCAGACCGAAGCTGAAAGCCTCAGACAATGAGAATATACTGTAACAAACCGAATCTGTGATTATGCAGCTTTCTCTTTAGATAACAAAGAAGTTGTCAAGAAATCGCAGCATTCGAGAATAATTGCTTTTTTGCAGATCTGAATATTTGCCTGATTAAGTGGCAGTACTTATAGACCAACTAAACCCAGAAGTGAACAGAGCAAACTCAATAGCAAATGAGCTAAAAAGTAAATACAAATAGATAAATACCCAGTTTTATGGGTCAAATATGCTTGTGTGGCTTTCATTTCATTTACTTTCATCTCTAAATTCATCTGGTTTGAGGTTCTATTAAGTGTGAACATGTGACGCCCATAGTAGAAAGAGACTTTAATTTTACATTGATCGACATATTTGAGCAGAGAATCTTCCTTGTCCAATTTCAGCTTTAGTTGGGCTTTAAATTATACCATTTCAGTTGTATTTGGTGACTAGTCAGTCTGTAATTATTTATACCATTCCTTGTTATTGTTTACATTGTTTTGTTTTTTTTCTTTATCTAGTCTAGTCTAACAAATATGGTTTCCCAGTAACATCCTTCTCATCATTCTTGTTTTCTTGCGATTCAAGCTTGAGCTGTTCTTATCTCAGTGGCTCCAAGACCTAGATAGTGACGCTGACATTGTCACAGTCACACAGTTCCATAATGCTCCAGTCATTCTACAGGGACAGACTCGGGAGAAAGTGGTCACAATGTTGGCAGATGTCAGAGATCTTATTGCCCGGTTGACAGATGTGAAAATGCGCCATGTTTTCCTCATCCTTGCCTCACCACGGTAAGTGTGATCTGTTGTGTGAGCTTATTTTTTCTTGCATCATTGATTAGGTCTGCTCCTAGTGGAATCTTGGAAACAAACCTTGGTCAACAAAAATTATTTATCTTGACAATGACCCTATCAATCCTTAGTTTATAGATCTATAGCAGAGAGATTCTGTAAAGAATGCATAGGCTGATTGCATCTTAATGTTTTTTCAGTTTGCAAACTGTTCTTTCTCCGGTACTCAGATAACTGGAAAATTCAGATAACCAGCTCCCCGCCAGCTCCGCTTTCTTGATTGCTCCTCGCTCTGCTAGGGCTGCAGGAGCAATCAGGAGAGTGGAGCTTTCAGGAGAGCAGAGCTGAGTTCCGCTGATTGCTCCGCTCCGTGATTGGCTGAGAAAAGGGAAACTTTACTGACGGCTCAAACATCATCAGGGTTTCCCTTTTCTCAGCCATTCAGCACTGGAGGTGAATGAGGACAAGTCTCCCCATTCAAGTCTATTTCTAAATGGCCTGAGAAAACTACACTTATCCGGAATCCGCCATTCCCCGTGGATGCCAGATAACCGAGGTTCTACTGTATGTAAACTGTACAGCAGTTCTATGTTGTATTGGTAACAGATTTTTTTATTTTTTTTTTTTATAAAGTAAAGGCTAAGTGTATGCGAACCATTAAAAAGGTAGTGGTTGTGTAACCCAAAACAACCAGTAGGATTCTATTATTTTTCAGATCTGCACTAGAAAAGTAACATATGCTCTTTGGATGGAATGTTTGGAATGTTCTTATGGGCACCAAAATGCTTTTCATGCAAAAATAATCATCTTCGGTGAAGTAGATTTATGTGTTTGTAGATGTATGCCATTATCATTTTTTTCTTTTATAAATGCTAGTTTCTTCGCTGTCATACTGATCATTGATTCTCTGGTTTTAGCAGTTTGAGACACTAAACAGTTGAAGAACAAATATACAACAAAACCAGAATGGATCTGCATATTCAGAGCCAGAGGTTCAGCTTGTGAAACATTTTTCTATATTTTTGTTTGAATTTCTCTGTTGAATGATTTCCCTTAAGTAAAATGTAGTAACTCATTGTCATCATGACAAAACTAAGCATGACTTATGCTCTTGTAATATCTATTCCAGGTATGTGGATAGAGTTACCGATCTATTACGGCAACGACTCAGGCAAGCCGAACTCCTGGAAAGAAAGAGGGAAGCATGGCTGGAGAGAGGAAAGTCGACACAGGAAGAGAGAGAGAGCCTAGAGCCTAAGCTGCAACTCCTTCAGTAGAGAAGCCGTGAACTTCAGAAACAGGTGAATTCTGATAAGTGTGTGAAAGGGTAACCATAAAATTAGAAGATGTGACAATAACATTTCAGATCGAATTGTCTTATGTCATGTGCTTCCATTTTGTTGCAGATTGAAGCCGAACTCTCGAAGAGGTATAACAATCGCCCCGTAAAACTAATTGGCACTGGACTTTGACCTTTTGTATTATGATTTCTGGATTGGTTCATAGATTAAAATATCTTGATTTTATGGCGTCCGTTACATTGTCCTGTCTTTAAAGAGCTGTCCTTTGAATCTGCAATGCACCCCCTTTATCTTTCCATCCTGAGGATGACACATTCCATCTCCATCCCCACTTTTTCATATTACCGCAGTGCGAGATGTGCACCTTTCCCCTCTTCTTGGCTTTCTAATTACATCCCATCAGAATGACGAGTGACCTGTCACTGCTCATTATTCTGGCTGCTCGTTATCTCAGTGCTTGGGGGGGAGCAGCACCCTCCAGCTGGACACTGAGTGATGGCATCTATTAATCAGCAGGCTCACAGAGCAATACCTGTAACCACAGCTTGCTACAGAGAGTGCGGCTCTGCCAATAGGCAGGATGCCATGGTTTGTCAGCTTCTTAGTGGCTGGGATGAAAAAACAACACTGCAGGATAGCCTGAATAGTTGATAAAGGAGCATCACCTTGTGGGTCTGTGACAACACTGCTGGGTATTTTGATACTTTTCAAAACTGGCTGTATATTAGGTAAATCGGACATGTCTGATTGAAAAAATGAAATATTGGTTGTCAATACAAAACTTTTTATTTTTGTTTTTATTTGCTGCAAAAAAAAATGTTTAGTGTATTACCTATAATACACTTGGGGGCTCCAAATTTCCTGATATTCAGGAATGGACCCTGAAAGGTTGGATCCTACCTCATAAATAATGCATGCATCACTGTTAACTTTTACCACAGTAGTGTCAGCAGTCTCTTCCAATTGCTGATGCAGCCCACGTTTTCCGGTAATTCGGGTGGCTTTTAAAATTTAGTTTTCTCTTTCAACAGCCAAAAGTAACAAGGTGCGTAAGAACAGGATATTATTAGTCTTTATTATTAACCCACTGGAATAACCGTATAGTTATGTGTATGTATATTTACATGAGACGCAGATTTGGTCCTCTGGCTGGATCCTTTGTGTGTTCTAGTGGGAGACCTTTACCCAATATATTAAAATAAACCTAAAGTTACAGTAGGCAACTTCAGCTCCTAAAGTCCAAGTATGGTCAACCACCTCCTACTGAAACACAATGAAGATCTGCCAGTGAACCTAGAGGATCCATGAACCAATTAGATACCTGTGGTTTTTAATAGAAGGTGACTAAATGAATTGAAGATACTGTATCCCATTTCTAAGGTTACAACTAGCACCCACAGTCTTTATAAATCAGTTCCACATCACACTGTGGGAGCTGCAGAGCTTCATTATATATCCTTGATCTATGTCAAACTTAACAAATCTATTTTCCATACTAGACTCCTCAAATATTCTTTCAAACCTTACAGTGACCAGACTTACTATTCAGGTACATTAAGTACAAGGCATAAAATTATCACAAATCAAAAGTTTAATTTTTTCTCCAGCTTTTAGTTATTTATACAGTTCATTAATCTAACATCCCAATCAGGTACCAGTGTAAAGGGTATATTGGTGCAATCAGTCCTATAATATTAGTGTAGTGTTATGGGTCTTCTGACCCTTTTTAAATATCATCATGTCGTGTAATTTTTCTTGACCATTACATTATCAACTAATGTATATTGATGGTCACATGGTTGTATCCTGATAGATAAGGCTATGGAAAACAAGAATATCACATTTTCTTTTTATTTCCTCCTACCGGAGAGGTTTTTGATTGGCTTGTGTCTTCCTGCCCAACTTGGTTTAGGAGTTGTACATTAAAATATAAAGTGCACATTGTAGAGTTTAAATTGTTGTAATAGGCTATGGAAAGATTAAATAGACCTAAAACATTGCAATGCAATATGACATGTTTTAAAAATGCTATTGGATTGCAATGTTGGATCAAATGGATTGTAATGCTGCCTAGTAGCGGGGATAAATTTACTAATTTGGTGGAGTTTAACACTTTATGTAAAACTAATTTTTAAAAAAAGTATTTTATAACAGCTACACATATATCATTTTAAATTTTCATAAACAATGTAAATAGTAAATTACTGGGAATGCCTAATTTATTCCACAATTAGTTTAGAAAGCCAAAGGAACAGTCATAAAAATCATATACTGAATCCATTGTGTGTTTGCAGAGTCTTGCGCTGTCAATTTGCAGTTGTCCGGCCCTTTTTCAGTTGACCTTGTTGGTTATAACCGACGAGTTTTAACTTTTAAATCCATGATGGATTAGTCATTTTAGATTGTTACTGTTATTATTATTGATTATTCTTTATCACAACACCAACCAGCCAGGAGACATCTTTTTATTAGCCCTAACATGTATGCATGACTTTATGACTTTTATTTTCTCCTATTATATCAAAGTGAACAATATTTTTGTACTCCAATAACATCCATGAAGTGAGTACTATAAAAGAGGTTATTTAGCGCCTAAAGAGCAACATGGAAACTTCTGCAAAGGTCCCATGGCAATATACTACACATATACATATGTTTGTATACATACATATATAAGGCTGTATGTTAAGTAACTATGCAATTATGTGACCAAAAAATAAGATATATAAAATATATCTATCAACTGCAGCAGTGTGTCTGTATTATAGTATTATGTTGGGTAAAAAAGTTTGTGTTAAGGTAATCACTTAGTCTTTTGCTACAAAGACAAATTAGGATGTGTTAAATATTGGAGACCACAGTGTTTTTTAATGAGAATAGGCTTTCTGGCAAGCTTGCGATGAGATGACCACAATTAGGAAAGAAGACCAATTTTTACCTTTGCTCTCACACATGCTAAAATGCACAAAATTTAGGCCTGAAAATTTCTAACCCCCAAAAATATTACATACTTTCTGAAAACAAAGATCTGCAAAAAAAATGGATGTAGTGATTGGATGAACATACGGTGTTCCAGATCAAAATATGTAAGGCTATGTACACAGGTGCAATATTTGTCATTGGAAAGGATCTTTCACAATCCTTTCCAATAAGAAAAGACTGAACGATGCATGAACGAGTACTGTACATACAGCACCATACTGCTCTATGGAGGAGGGGGGCATGAACGACAGAGCGGCACCCGGCTGCGCTCTCTTCCCTTCACATTCATTACGATCTTTTGTTGTCCGTGGATCGACCAGGATGGTCATCCACACAACAAACGCTGTTCACACGCCAAATTCTCGTCTCGGTATCAGCCCTGAGGCGATTATGGGATGAGAATCGTCTAAGTGTGTACGTAGCCTAAGAATGGGGTGGGTGTTCCCCTACAACTCATAGGATATATGGTTGCCAAACCCCTGAATATTAAATTCAAGACAAATGGTTTAAAGATTAGAGATTACACAGCAGGGGGTTTTAGTTGACTATAATGATTTATAATCGAATATTAGGAAGATAAGCAATAACAATAACCAAACTGTTCCACCCGCTGGATGGTACAAAGGTTCAAACAGTGTCCTTTTTTGACCACTAACACTTGTAGGGTTCTTAGGACAAAGTACTAGACAGAAAATATCTTTATTCAATGTAGAAATATAAAGTGCAGCAACATAAAGCATAGTTTTAACTGGATCCCGACGTGTTTCGCCAGTTTAGGCTTCCTCAGGATTTAGGAAGGGTCAGTAACCTAATAAAGGTAAAGATATACAAAAACATATATATAACGTGTTCCAGATCACCGAGACAACATTGTCTAAAGTCAGCTGAACTGTTTTTAACCAAGCCCACAGCTGGTATTACAGCCATTGACTGCCATGACGTGTGGGATGGACGTCAATTAGTTAAAGCCTGTTTCTTCTGAAATATACTTGCTTTACTTTACTCCCAGCCTTTCCATTTAACTACTGGGACAAAAGAGAACACCTGTTACTTCCAGTTAGATGCAGCAAGTGATTTGCTCTATATAAAAACTCTTGTGACTAGCCATGTATTGCCACATAAGGGCTGGGAGATGACTGTCCGTGTAAGACGTAGTCTGGTAATTCTACAAAAACCTACCCAGAGCTGTCTTTCCTTGTTTTCAGCTTCTGAATGGAGTGATGAGACCCCAAAGGGAAATGCTATGATCATTTAATACGAAGAACTAGCATTAAATAGCCTACAAATTGGGCCCTCGCAGCATACTTGCACATTATAGCACTCTTACTTTCAGTAAAGGTCCAGATGTCCCTTACCACCACAGTTTTTTTCACCATAGTTGAGTAACGCTCCTCTTCTCCAATTACCTTCTCCATCCTTGGCGTCTCACAGATGGAGGAAATATGCTGAAATCATACACTGTATAATGCTTCCACCATGCTGTGCATACCGGACAAAAAGCTGCTAGATCCAGAGGAAACAATTTGGAATAAAAAATAATAATTTGCATTTCTCAAAAAAGAAAAAAAAACCTAAATTTCTAGCATGTCTTACATTAATATACCCATTGCCTTTATTAACATTCACCTGATCTTGTCAGTTACTTATGTATTATATAAAAGTAGCACCTCCAAATTCTTAATTGCCGGTTTTTGACCAGTGATTCCTATTTGGTTGAGTGTTTTTTTTCTTCTATGTTGTTTGCTGTAGGTCTTCCAGATTTTAGTTAAAGCTAGAGGTTATTTTTTCATTATATACACATATAAGTGAAATATACTCGTATTTAAAGCACCTTAGTCACTAACTTTACTTATCAGTGAAATAGATATATATATATATATATATGTATTACTTGGCTTTTACCAGCTATAAGTAAGCCAAACTCATGGTTGTACAGTGGTTTCTTAATTTCTAAACATAACAAGTCAATGGTATTTGTCAGGGTCATACAAAGTGTATACATACACTCTAATACCCTTATATAAAATCTATTTAGGGCTGTATTGCACTGATTTATCAAATATTTGCTTAAATTATGATTGTCATCAGCCATTGGCCTATGCTTTGAAGGATTGCTTACATATTGTATATATCTCATTGCCGTATTATAGCTTTCTGGGTCTTTGGCTTACATAGGATACCATCCCCCTTATCATTCTTTGCTCCAACATCCCTGTTTCCTGGACTTTGTCACATGTCAGTTGTGACAGTCTATGTCCCTTTTGCATAGGATGCAATGACTTCTCAGCTGGCATTCACAAGATAATTACCAATTAGGGCCCAGTCCATCTGCTCCTGTGTGACACTGGGCTTCCCTTCCCTTTAATTAAACGTCTGTTGTGCTGCTCAATCAATTAGTTGAACTGCAACACACACACTCACTTGAGACCCCTGGACAATGTCTGTGTCTTTGCAGATTGTGTAGACTGAGACTTGTCTTCACTTTGCTAATATGCTTATCTCTATGCTTAACATTTCAGATGCTTTGCTCTCTTTTTAAGGTAACACATGTGCTTCCATAATTTCCCTTTGTGACTACATCTGACGGAAGCTTATGATTTTAGTATTACTGTATCTAAGCAGAAAGAAATCACCTAGAAAAGTTTCTTTCCCCATAAATGCAGTATTTATGTACACTGAATAAAGTGTTCCCCAAAAACATTTTGCATGTTGTTATGTCACAAACCCATACACTTACTAAATTGGTTCATTGTTCTCATATTACCCTTTAGGAATCATTAACTAACTTACTTAGTTAACCAGATATACCCAATATTAG
>NC_092863.1:19586829-19672034 GCF_032062135.1 Pyxicephalus adspersus | reverse complement strand
AAAAAAATGCTCCTAAATAAACTGCTTCATCCACAAAATAAACTTTTATACAAAGTTACATCCCCCCAAATAGCCCCATCTACTGTTCTTATGCCTGTGTATTTTTAGGGCCACAATTTATTCCCAGAGAACAGTACAGTTCATTCATTAATGTCCCCTTTCATTTCCACATCCTTTCTCTCTTTAGCTCTTTTAAGCCGCTGGTCATTCACGGAATGCAAAAAGTGATTGTCCATGGAGAGCGGGTGCATTGAACTTGCATGTAGGAATAGGTCACAACAGCGACCTTGCTCCTGCTTCTGGAGAGCCCTACCTGCCCTCCATGACTGTGGGATGGCATGATGGGCGGATAATCAGAGGTACAGACCCAATCAAGGGGCTATGCTAGCGTGGAACATAATAAAACCCTTAACTGCCCCTGGGCGGGGTAGCATTAGCCCCACTCACCTGCCAGTATCCACCTATCATGTAGTCCTGCAGAAGCTCCCCATAACATGGGGATGATGGGAACCGAGGATAAGATAGGTAATTAAACTAAAAACACAAATGGTCCTATAACTGTGCAGAATGGGCTTTTGAATTTCAAAGGTGAAGTAATTATAAGGTAATCCTTAAAACTGACATGATTGTTTTATACATTTGCAAAGTTCAGTTTAAGCTTAAGTTGGGCTGTAAGAATAAAAACATGACTTAAAGCTATCAGGAGTTTGAAGCTAGCCTTTGACAATAATATTGTACTAGAAGGCCAATTAAAGCTTGAAATGGACTTCTAGCAGACATAGTGTGCGTGTCAACTGTCAAAGGAGATTAAATATTCTTTGGAAAAAGAAAATGTGCTCAAAAAGGTAAAACATTTAAAAAGGGCTAGATGGGCTGATTCTTTTTGTCATAACTCTTCTGTGTGTTTATATTCTGATCCAGGGTCATCTTTAAGTCCAGATTTTCTGTTCAGACCTGAGGAAGATGGACTGTTGCAACAGCCAAAATAAACTGGCGGTTTCCTGTTGTCCTCAAATAAAATCATATTCTGGACTTTTACAATTGAAATAGCCCTACCATTTAGAATCCCCACACACTGTCACATCCAGAAAAACTAACATTAAGGGTCCTGTTACAGACATTTCCTACTAGATGTGACTTAAAGCCCTTGATTGCCAGACTGGAGTCCTCACACCTGGCAATCCTCTCGGTGGTTAAATTGGAAACATTGGTGTTCCAAAGGGCAGACAATATAGCAATAGTGTTGTCTGGGTGGGTGCAGATGGCTTTACTGTGGCAACCTGACAGCCATGGCACTGTTTCCAATTTGGACTTTCTGGCATGAATTAGACCCTTTGAGATACCCTGATAATTTAAATTTGTTGGGCAAAGTGAAACACGCATAAGGCCTACACTCCCCAGTGGATTATGAGACACTGGAGGCCTATTGTGGATTGCAATGTTCCAGTGTCACAGACCACATTATGGGGGTAGCATGGAGGACAGACCCAGGGGCCACTTACTATCAGCTTTATGCAGACCCTGCTGACCTGTGTGACGCTCTGCTAAGGACCTCAGCCTGCTGGGTGACTGGCTTTACTTAACCCCAGATCTACTGTCTCCATTGGTGTCACCTCCATTGGTGTCACCTCCATTGGTGTCACTGCCTAAAAGGGAAAGACTGTAGACCATACAGAGAATGTATTGGGGCCCATGCATGGTGAACGTCATGAATTTGTTAAGATTCCCTCTCTTGGATGGCTGTTCTAGCTTTGGACTCTTAACTTTGTTGTTCCTTCTATACCTAAACATTTAGTATTTTCCTTGTTACCCCCATTTCTCTCTTTTCTTAACCTGACTTTCGTTCTATCCAAAGCTAAATTTTTTTCTTGCAAATGAACCTAAACCTTACCAATAGATTGCTAACCAAAATATTCATTTAAAATCAGTGGGTTTTCTGATGTAGAATAAACATGGTGGGTCTGAAAGAAGCATTGGAGGGCCACTTGTTGGGTAAAAAGTTTTACAGTTTGATGTCCTTTGATTTTTTTAAAATCTGTATTTGATTTGTTTGTTTTCCTGAACCAGAAATTATTTATTCATTTCAAAGTAGATCTTGGACTAGATTTTCCTGCTTTCACTCACCCTCCTGAAACTCTTGGCTGTGGTAGCAGAGTCCCATCAGCTCATTTTAACCCTTTAAATGCCTGTATTTGAACTTAGTTTTCCCTTTCAATACTGCTGACAGTTTTCTTAATCAGAAATGCTCAGAAATTATTGCTTCCAGGTTCATTCACTTGGTTCACTGGATTACCCTGCTTTTATTCAGCCTCCTGAAACTCTTGCTTTTGGCGGTGGGGTCCCATCAGCTTATTTTAACCCGTTAAGTGCCATGAAGTCTGGAACATATACACCAGTGGTGATCCCAAAAGTAGAGGACACTGCACACTCAAGATTCACTGTCATCTGTGTGAGAGCAACTATCTACTATCTCCAGTCGTCTTACAAGTCCCCGCAACAATCAAAACCTTCACTCTCCTTTCAGAATAGAGCGTAAATGTTTTTCCTGTTCCCTGGAAATCCCATCACTTACTGTCACTGTCAGTGACAATGGTTTCACCGAACAGGAATACATTTTTGATAGGAACACAGTCAGCAATAAAAATCTGTTTTGCGAGTTCTAACCTTTTCCTATTGCAAAATAAAATAAAAAAATAGATATTTATTTACTTGTTGTCTGGTGCAAGCATTGTCAATCACTATCACTATCTATTTAAGGGATCTCCGGTCAACATTAAAAACTTTCTATTAAAAAAAAAAAAAAAAAAAAAATATATATATATATATATATATATATATATATATATATACACACACAATTTAAAAGTCAAGTCTGTAACTGAACTACTAAGGTATATTAGTTTATAATACAAATAAATAAAAATAGCTAAACCTTATCCCTCATAAAGGAAACATCTAGTGATCTTCTACCACTGGGAACTCATTTTCATAGTTTTTTTGGCAGTTCAGTAGCAATATCTTTAAAGCTTAGGTTAGCAGTAATATATTAGCAGCCGCTACTCGGTTTTAAACCTTTCCTCCAATATATTGTTGTTACAGTAGGCAAAGGAATAGCCCATCCATACCTCAAATCTGGCAAAAGTGGTTTCAATGGAACTTAAATTTGGAAAAATGTAGCAGACTTTTGCAGATATTGCTTTTACATATACCCTAAAGGACATATTCAATAAATTCCAGACACTACTTTGTTATTGCATGATTATACCTATTGTGAGTCCTTGCAACCCATGTGCAAAATTGGAATAACTTATATGTGTTGCAAAATCCTCTAGCTGATCCGAGTAAAATACAGTGGCCAGCACGCTGGCCTTTGCCGCACAAGGTCCAGGTTCAAATCTCGTCCAGAACACTATCTGCAAGGAGTTTGAAAGTTCTCTCCATGTTTGCATGGATTTTTTCTTCTAGGTACTCCGGTTTCCTCCTACACCCCAGAAGCTCCCCTCTGAGGGACAATTAGCAACATAACAATAGACTTTGTAAAACTTGGTGTAAGATGTTGGCGCGATATAAATACTAGTTATTAATATTATGTATGTCTATAGCATGCCTTCCATTTCATGCATGTCCAGTCCATATGATGCTTACCAATGCATATCAACATATAGGCTTATTATACATATTCTGTATTTTAATTATTTTGTAATATTTCTGTATTTCTAGACATCTCCGTGTTTAAATTATTGGTGCCCGCTGTTTTTTTTTTAATATTCTTGGTATAAGTACATTTATGCCTCCTGGTATACG
Organism: Pyxicephalus adspersus; assembly: GCF_032062135.1. NCBI lineage: Eukaryota > Metazoa > Chordata > Amphibia > Anura > Pyxicephalidae > Pyxicephalus > Pyxicephalus adspersus. The sequence goes on along the minus strand of NC_092863.1, from coordinate 19,668,230 downwards.
AGCACACTAAGTCTCTCTCTGGTGTTCATTTCTCACATTGATCATTTGTGGTCTCAATGAAACCAGAGCAACATCTGAAGCTGTGACAAGGCTGTCACCAGAGTCTCCTGACCCAGGCTGACAGCTGGCACCTCTTCTATTGGGGGGATTGTTGGAGTGTCAATCACTGATACGTGTTGGGAACAATGAAAGTGTCATAGAACAAAACTGAGCTGCAGACAGACTGTTCAACCTCCCTTCCCCTCCTATCCCTGTCTATTGACTCAGTCTGCTATGCTGGCTATTTTATGTTCATGTGTGCAAGTATATTGTATATGACCATTGACACCATTACAAGCTACATTGTTAACAGAAAGAAAATTTACTGCATTATCCATAAAAATCGTATTAGGGATCTATTTATCTATCTACTTATCTGTCTATACTTCCTAACAAAATCTAACTGGCGTATCTGTTCTCACATCATGGGGAGCCTAAAATAATCTATGCATGGCTGCACATAGCGGTATATAATAAGGAATTATGTTATCCACAATGATCAGATACTGAAGTTTTCTCATTTTTACAACTCTATAGATAACCATTTTTTGTACAGTGCTTAACAAAGACCTGCATATTATATCAGTGTATCGGCAACAAGGCTGATTTTATTAAATCCAAAATTTCATCATGTTTCCAAAGAAAATTAATTGTTGTCATTTATTCAAAGCCCTATCTCCAGCAATCACAGACCATTATTTTGGTTACTATAAAAAAGTATTTTTAATGAAATGATGGACAATGAAACTTTAACTGTCCCTGGAATTTAAAAATTTGGGAGCTATACAATATTTTTTATTATGTTTATATTATTGTTACAGGAAATACATCATTATTCTGTGGCTGGTTGGCTAGCAGGATGAGGCATGAAAACTACACGAATAAAAGTATATATTTAGTGTATTGGGGAAAAAAATTGGAATAGTCTGCATTTGTAGGTTTATATTCTCCAATTTGTGATCTTCCCTGGTGCTTTTTTTATAAACATTACTTTTACACTGGTAGCATTCTCTTCCAAACTGTATTCCCAAGAAAATGAATGGAAATAGTTATGCATCATAGACAATCAAATGCATGTCACACATCACTACCTGCATTGTCCCAGAATGTATTTATATTGAAGGAGCGTATACTTTATATTTAGGTCTTGTCTAGCCTAGAAGGCTCTCCCTACTCTTCCTAAAAAATCCTTAAGCACTATATACATATACAATATTAATCTAACATGAACCACTGTACAAAATTATTTCTATCAATATTTAACAGACATGTAGTTCTCAAAACTGATTGTGTAAGAGATCCAAACCATTAAAAACAAATCCAAAGGATCAACAATAAAAACTGAAACAATCAAAAAAAGAATGAAGTTTACAAGGGTAGGGCAATGTACAAAATTCTCTGTCATACTTTCTAGCTATGCAGTTAATACATTTTGCTTTTTGTTTGTCCATTAGTACATATGTCCCTATTTAATGTACAGCACTGTGTAATATGTTGGCGGTATATAAATCCTGTTTAATTATAATATTAGTAATAATATGTTCCATAGTTTTTTTTTCTCACTGATCCTATGTATTGTTTTGCATATTGCTCTGCTCACATGAACCTCTCCCCCTATTTTTTTGTTGCTAGTTTCAAGCTGATCACAGCAGCTGCTATTGTTGGCATATGGTGGAGACATAAAAGTCTTGCAATCATCTTTATCTGGAATAATTATAAAAGCTGAGCATTACCTCTTTTTATCATTGCAAAGCTGTTAGTGGTGCTGCAATATTGTTACAGAATGCCAGAAACTATAAAAAATGGTGGGCAAAGATATAAAATAATTGGGGGTGTCTGGTTATATAGAGCTCAGTCTTAAAAATTCCAAAATAACAGTCTGGTTGTTTTGGACAAATTATGGGTACCAGAGATGCTTGGTAGATAGAATATTGGGTACATAACCATTTCCAGTTGTATGCTGCCCCCCCAAGCTTTATAGCGTGTATGCTTAACCCAAAAGTGCAAGTTTATTGAGCTGTCAGCTAGGGATCTATGTTCTCTTATTTGAACTTATTTAATTGTGGGTTTCCAAACCACTTCTAGCTTTTAAGGTTTTATTTTACTATATGACTGCATGAAAATACGTATGTGTATACCTTATTATTATTACACAATATTTAAAAAAGCGCCAACATATTACGCAGCGCTGTACAAAGTCCATAGTTATGTCACTAGCTGTCCCTTACAATCTAATGTCTCTAATAAAGTCATATGTCATTACCACCATGTAAGGTCAATTTGGGGGGGAGCCAATTAACTGAATGTTTTTGGAATGTGGGAGGAAACCCACACAAACGCGGGGAGAATCTGCAAACTCCATGCAGATAGTGTCTGGGCTGAGATTCAAACCTAGGACCTAGTGCTGCAAATGCCCAAGTGCTAACCACTGAGCCACTGTGCTGCCCTACCTTACAAGCCCTTTTACAAATGACAGGCTATTATAAGACAGGTCCTCATTCTAACATACCATATTTTGCAAAAAGGGCATTGCCTAATTATTGTACATTGGGGCTGCTTATACTAACTTCTTGTAATTATAATTTATTAAAAATGACATGCTTTGTATATTCAATATTGGCATTTGAACCACACCAACACTGTAAGTATTTATTGTACAGCGCTGCATAATATGTTGGCGCTATATAAATTCTGTTTAATAATAATAATAATAATAATAATATTAATAATAAGTAAAGTTGGAATAAAATAACAGTTATATAGATTAAGAAACATGTTTTGCTAATCATTTCATAAGGTTGTGGAAAAAACAACACTGTGTCTTATATGATAAAAAGACACATGAAAACTGGGGTTGTAAATGTGTACATTTTATTTTTTATTAGCAAAAAAACACATAATTACTTAGTAGTACAAATTGTCCATGGGGGCCTTTTAGTTCAGTATTTACACCTACACAGCATGCAGACAGCAGTTTATTGCAAATGGTGCAAATTACCTATGGTATATTTCATTTAATGTGGTGCCGAATACTAGATTCATGCATGTAGCAATTTGCCTGGGATGTCCCAAAAAAACATTTTCTATAGAGATTAAAAAAATATTAATGATAGTATAATCATTAGATAAAGACAAGTAATATCAACAGTGTTCCCATTAAAAATACAAAAGTTTTAATCCCCACAATCCAGTAATACAATCCACATAATAGTTGTAAACGTCCAATCTGTTCACTGCTCATAAATATCTTTTTGATTTGTACGCATTTTGATCAGTATCACTTTCTTTTAAAGTATATTGAAAGGGGATCTTGCACCAAAATAAAAGTTCCATACATACTGCTATGTATTGTTTGATCCAAAATGTTTTCCTTTTGCAGACTCTTAATCATTATTTAATGATTATTAAAAAAAACTGTTCACAAGATCCATTTTCTATATATTACCCTCCATTCTCAAATCATTGCATTAATGCTGAATAAAATAAAAGTGATTTCAGGTGGCGGGATGATGGGCAATATGTAACAGGTATGCAATAAGTGGACCTTTTTTTGCCTTAAGTTTGCTTTGATCAGTAAAAGTTAAAACATCCATTATTAGTTTGTTAAAGAAGAGCACTTTGCGACAAATTGTTTTTAAAAAGTCCTTATTATATTCTGATTTATGAAGTGAAAACACACAGTGAGACCCATGATATTTCCACATATAACAATGTATTTCACTTTTACAATATATACTTAAAGCCCTTTCTCTAAAAATAACCCTCATCCTCCATCCATCAATGTCATATGCCTGCAAATACATCTGCTTGCTCTGTATCTCCTGCTGTTTCCTACTGTGTGTTACAGACCATTACCAGTTTCCACCTGCGCTCTGGCAGCTATAACTTCACCCTGATTCTTCATTGGAATCTGAGGTCTGAGGACCCCGCTGGGCTTTTATACCATGGCTGGTGCTGCACATATCTGTATAGACACCCCGTTTCCTTAGGTTACTTTAGTACTTGTATGCAAGTGAGTACATTGAATTTTTTTTTTTAATGGGAGCAAACAAAATACCCTATTATGACATCACGATTTATGTGCTTACTTGGAATTTCAAATATATTTACATATCTAAAATAAGACTATACAAGCTTTCATTACAAGCTGGATGGCATGTAATGTATGGCCTATAATATGTGTATTGTTTCTACATATGCAGCAGCAATGCACAAAAATCTAATAAATATACACTTAGTATGGTAAAGCTCCCCAATTGTTTCTTTTGTTGCTACATTTATGTTGCTGTCTTTATATCACGTGTCCTCTGCATGTAAGAACTAGATGTTCATTAATGTTACAAGGATGGATAATAATGCTGTTTGCAGCTCTGGAGTGATGTATGTGTAGTGTTATTGTACTTAGGTTTGTGTACTTGACCAAGTAAATTGCTGGTGGTACTTTTTTTTTTTGTTGAGTTTTAATGAAGGGATCATAGGGATCTGATACCTTTACGGAGTATTACATACCTTCCAGCAGTGACAGATCTAGACCAGGGGTGCCCACACTTTTCTGGCCTGCGAGCTACTTTTAAAATGAGAAAGTCAAAATGATTTACCAACAATAAAAACTTGGACTTAATAACTCCTTTGAAAGGCAGGGCTCCGCGATCTACTCCTGTTGCCTTTTGCGATCTACTGGTAGATCGCGATCCACCTGATCTAGACTTTATTAGCTGTTCCATCCAATGCCAGAGCCCAGTCCCCCACAGATTCCTAATGACCCTCAACTTTGGCCATGAAATGATAACTAATAATGTAAATCCTACACAGGTGCTTAGTAATTCAAAATTCCCCAACATTGGAGAATCAGCTGGAAAGTGTGCAGCATGGCTCCTGTGTAACCATGTCACTGTCTGTTTCCTCTTTAAATTCCCACACCAGTGCATTGACAGCATAGATACTTCCATTTGGCTGTCCAGTGGTTAGGTGTTCCCAGGCTCCTCAAGGGAGGGACAACTAAACCTGGCACTCCCACGAGAAGTGCTGGGATGGACATGTGACTTTAGAGATCAGTCACATGTCAGCTGGGTTTTTTTTAATCGAAAATTAAGTAGAATAAAGGGTTTGTAAGTAAGGGAAATTTTGCCCAGGCTAAGGAAGTAAGATATCTTAGAGTGAGTGTTCATCTAATTAAAATAAAGTTTTTTTATTTCCCAGTGTAGCAATTAGAAGTATAGAACATCTTTAATTTTTGCATTTAATACTGCAAAAAATGAATTACTAAATTACACTTTTTGTTTCATTTATCTTATACTTGGCTCATACCTGAATCTGGTCCTTGAGGTTTGCTAAGAATGTAAGTACAGAATTAAAAGTCGAATAGTCAACAGTAGCAGCCTGTCAGATATGTATAGTTAAATTAACTGGGAATCTGACCATGTTCATGTATTAGATTATTTTATTTATAACATAGACCTTAGAATAAATCTGCTGCTTCACTATTCTGAGCCCCATACAAAAACAATATTTTGACGTTTTGCAATGGAACTAGAATGCGTTTTACAAAATGGTAAAAAGTTGGTTGATGTGCATCATCCCCATGTCTGTACTACTTGCTATTTGCAGGATCCGTGCTGAAAGCTCACAGTCTATTCTGTGAGCATTGTATGGACTAAGAAAAAAAATTCCAAAAAAAAAACTTCGCCTCTGACCTCCACACATTCTGGCCAATTCCACAGCTGCTTTTATAACATCAGCCTATTGTACGGCTTAGAATGTCAAACAGCCTGTGAGCACATTCTGCATTTTATTATGCTGGAGTAGGAGCAATGAACAGTTTGCAGCTGTCTGTACAAAGTTAAGAAAACTGAGCCTAGGAGTCTTCACACTGTGTGTTGCGGAAATGCAAAATTTAACACAACGCACGACAAAGGATACAGCATGCGTTGGTGTGCTGGTTTGCCATTAACTGCTAAAGGTGTCCAAACACAAAGTACCAATACATTAATGTGAAAACCATAGCTGCTAGTGGCCATGTTGTGCAGTGGACTTTTTTAAAAATTAATTTTTGTGTGTGATGCAGCATACTGCAAAGCATGGTGAATTAAAGCCATTCAAGACATATGTTGTGATGTAATGAATTGTTGAACAGTGTTTTTTTTCCAAATATGCATATAGTGGCACCTCATTAAACAGAACATTACAGATCTGCTTATATGAGTACCAGAGGACTTTGGATACACTGCAAAGATCATGACAAACCCCCGTGGAAATGTTTCTTCCTACGGTTTAGTATTTATTGTTCTCCCTGCTTCTTGTGTGTAAGTTGGAAGTTATGTTTAGCCCTTGTGTTGGCAATAACTGGCAGGATGGGATATCTAAAACATATTTAAAATTTTCTAGGAAACTAAAGAAAAAGCAACATTTGAATACTTAAGGAAAATATTAGCTAAATAGTTATCTGCACAATATGAAAAAAAAAATAAAAGAGGTTGGATCCATCCTTCCTTAAATCAACAGTTCAGGCTGGTTTATTGGTGTAATGTACTAATTGATCATATTTTAAATACCATATCCTACCACAGTATCTGTCCATTTCTTTTATGAGGATAAAGTGCCATGTCATAAAGCTCAGATCATCTCAAACTGGCTTCTTGATCATGACAATGGGTTCACTGTACTCAAATGGCATCCACAGCCACCAGATCTCAATCCAAAAGAGCACCTTCGGGTTGTGGTAGAACAAGATATTTGTATCATGAATGTACTGCCAACAAATCTGCAGCTGATAAACTGCCTGATTCTATCATGTCAATATGGACGTACTAAGTTAAACTTATGCTACAAAGTTTTATGGCAGTTCTGAAGGTAAAATAACTAACAAGGTGTACCCAATGAAAAGGCCATTGAGAGTGTGTGTGTGTGTGTATATATATATATATATATATATACACACATATATGTATATACATATATAAATTTTTGTATATATATATATATATATATATATATATTTATTTATATATTTGTTTATACTATATTTGTATTTTTACAAATGAAAAGCCTATTCATTCATGTTATAAAAAGAACTGCATAATCACATCATGGCATGACACTAAAGCCATGGGCCACATACCCTCCCCTGTGCCCACTTTTCCATAAACTGATGCAAGAGTTGAAAGGTAACCTTACAGTGAAAATCAATATCTGGCAAAATTTCACGCTCATCAAATATTACTGCTCAATGAAAAAAACATTTCTGGAAAACAAAGTTCTTGTTCTGCTTGAAGTGACTTCACTCTTGTCTTGGTGCCACTATACATCACTGTTTCTCAAACTTTAAAACATGGAGGAACCCCTGAAAAAACTTTCCCCTTCTATAATTACTACACAACTCACAGAATACCTCATAGCTGTGCCCTGTGGGAACAATGTTGCAAATTAGAGAGTGCCAAAAGTATAATTGGTGTTCAAGGAACCCCTAGCAACCTTTGAAAGAACCCCAGTTGAGAAACACTGATTTAGATCACATGCACACATGGGCACATTTATAAAATTTTAAACAATTATTTTTTTAGTTATTATATATTATGTTTAGTTATTATATGATTATACTAATATTCATACTGTTCTAATAACTCTAATCTTTCTAATGATAATTATCACAGTTCTTTATTGTAATTTTTTTTTTTAAACAATGCCACATTTTAGTAGTATATGCACTACTATGAACTTTTTCACTTATAAAGGTCCTCAGAGCACATTTTTTACAACAAACTTGACATCTAAACAATTTAACACTGCAGATGTTGAGTTTCTTTTTTTATAACTTGTTGTAGTAGGAATACATTTGCCCTATTATCAAAAAAAAGTAAGGCTTTTATGATGTGTTGTAAATCAATTCATGAAGACAATATCTTGTGCGTGTACAAATGTAGTGTTTTTGTATTTGTACCATTATATGGTTTATAAGGCATGTTGTGTAGTCATGCTCTGCCACCTGGTGGAGTAAAAAGGAAAATATTTCCTGTTCTGACCGGGCCCCAGTGCAGCCACTATGCAATAGAGCGGAACAACCTATTAAAAGAACATTTGAGATTGTGACACTGCACAGCATATTTTGTGTAAACTGGTTCACCTTTTGATTCTGGAGAATTCAGTTATATAACAATTTTTCTAATTTTACTAAAACAAATCAGACTTTAAAGGCAATGGCTTCAACACTGATTAATATTCAACGCAATTCTTTAATTATCCAACACTTTACAATATATTATTTAAAATGCTTTGCAGACACTCATAGAGCACATTTGTTGTATTGCTGTATCCTCAACGCGTTTCATGGAACCACTCCACTTCTTCAGGAGGAAAACTCTATGAGCTTTAGCATCTTATAAGAACATCCATTAGTAAAGAAGAACATTTACAAAATCAAAACATGAAAAGGTTTAACGCTGAACTCCAGGACTACTGTCTTTAGTTTAACAGGTTCCTCTCCTGTACTGAAAATGTCTATTCTGATTTTACTGTACACTGTGAGCTTCTCACAATGTGCATTGGGAGCTACAGCATGACAAATACAGAATGGACGCACAGCATCACCTATCCCTTTCATTCATTGCATGAATGCATTTTTTCCAATAATGAAGGCTCAGCACCACCTTCTAGATTTGTTTTCTGCAAAGGTGACATTATTCTCACTGGCCACCATTGTGGGAAGCATTCTTCTGACTGACCCCTACACTGAGCTGTGGATATACTAATCATAGCAGGGGTTCTCTGAAGACATGAAAGTTATTTCAAGGGTTCCCCTATAGTAAAAAACAGATTGAGGTCCGACAATTGCATACCACTTAATTCCTGTGACTAATAGTCCTGCCTTATACATGGTTTCCACTATAATGCAGGGATGTGGGGATATGTAGTCTGGCATCTACTATTCGTTCTGCTTTGGGTGTCACATGCTTATATCTGGGTAATCCACCTACCCGCTAAATTTATAGATGAGAGAAAATATTTGTAATGCAGTATGCAAGCACACTTGGCCTATTAAACAGATATAAAGTCCACCACTTCTATACACTAATTGTATGCACTTATCCCCTTGGGTACACACTTTTGTGTACTGCAGTGCCATCATTTTGAATGGTAACTCAATACACCTTGATTGGTGACTTGTGGAGCATCGCACTACAACAAGCAGTACATGGATACATTTCTTGTGCTGTGTCACAAAACACATTTCTGTGCTCACTCTATTGCAACTACATATATATGAACCCAACCTAAAGTATGATAGAAACAACAGTGCTGCCATGGCTAACTTTATCGAAAGTTCATGCTCTGATCTAGAAAACCTTACAACTCTTCTTATGATTTTTACCCCCTCCACAACAGTTGACATGCCTCTTATCCTCTCTCGAATCTCTTCGTGCCTCAGCTTGTGCCCTCCATGGGACACTATCTCATGCGAACCAACTTTTATTGACCTCCACACAAATGGCCCCATCCTCCTTTATTTACAGATGAACAGCTTGAGCCCCTTTTATACTTTGGCCATAAGGCATCAACCTGCAATACCTAATACCAAGAGTCAATTACAATTTGCTTACCAGATGGTTCCACACTCCTACATTTCTAGAAAAGATTTATCCTTATGCAGACTCACCTGCTGGCTCTGTAGGACAAGAATTTCATGTTTTCTGGATATCCCTTTCTTTGTCTTCTTGCTGGTCTGATGTACCAAATTTTATCCAATCTTTGGCCAAGTTTGACAAACCTGAACTGGCTCCACTGCATCTCTCCGCCATATCTAAAAAGTGATACACACAATCTCTGCTAATCAAACTTTTATTAAATGCGACAAAGGCCTGAATATTTCTCTGTTGGAAGAGCTCATCCTGTCCTACTCTCACTTATTGACTCCATACAGTCAATGATAATATGCAAATTGAAGATATGGTGTCTGCCAGCAATTGGAACCCCAAGTAATTCACAGAAACATGGTTTTATTAGGTGGAACTTACCTATATGTCGGAATATAGCTCCCTTCTTAAGGTCTCTACTAAGTTTGCTCACTACCCTCAGACCTTTCCCAATCTCCTTCCGCTTTCATCTCCGCTTCTCTTTCTTCAACTGGTTCCTTGGTTTTTCCTTTTCGTAGTTATCCTTAATTTTACCCTATACATATCAATAGAAAATGCTACACTCAACACCCTAGTTATTCTATATGTATATATGGGTAACATTTATTGTACACATTGTTTCTGGTTGTACAAGTATTTTAGTTATTGTATTATGTTTGTGTCAATTTGTTGTTATTTGATTTTTTTATTATACTAAAATCAAAACAAAATTGGAATTGTCGTTGTTATCTATCCTTTACTACTCAATAAGCTATTATAGCAGAGACTGATCATTTAGTAAAGAAAATGTTTACTTAACTCCCTTGAACTACTTAGAAAAGTTTATTTATAGTAAAGTGAATAATAAATAGGGAGAACCTGTGTGTACTCTAAGCACCAAATCACTTGTGATAGGAAAAAAACATTTATTTGCATATGATTACAAGCTTGGAGTCTTAAAAAGATTGTGCCACCACGTCTGTCAAATTTACAACACTTTTAAAACGAGCAAATATATTACTCCCAATTGAAGAGTATTCTTTAGGATTTTCAGTACTCATATGATTCAGACCAGAGCCAGTTCTGTCCATCACCGAGATGCATCATTGTCCAATATGACAAAAAAAAAAGAATAAGAAAATGCCACAGTGTAGATGCTTTATTGAGTGTGGGAGTGAGCCAGTATCATGACCATCCTTTTGCTGCTCCAATAAACTACTTATGTTACTTATATGCAATGACTAGGGTCAGACGATAACTGCCCCTTCACTTCCAGTGCAAATTGTGTGAAAAAGCAATGGACAATTATTATTTATTCTTAGTGCCGGTCTGCCAGGAGGAAAACTTGTGTATCCAAACCACAAATCCCAAATGGCACTTGTGAGCCACACAATTTGCACAAATAATAATTCTACCCCTATAAGCAGGGATATTACTACAACTGAATTCATTTTAATCAGACACCTGAATTCTGACGCGATGTCACTAGCTTGGCTCTATAGTTCCAGTGCAGCCATGTGATATGTTAGCTTTGGGGTAGGAAATGGTTTTCAACGGAACGGAACAGGAGTGACTATGTCTGCATTGGATACAAGATTATGATATCCAGCAGCAAACAATATGAATAAAAATATAGAAACAATAACAATATAGAAAAACGTGACCTAACTTTCCCCTTAAAACACAACTAGAATGGTAATTGGCAGAGAGTAATAAGAAATGGAAATGTGCTTTAGGAGGAAACAGGTGAGGACAGGTTATCAGTTACACTATTTATTACATTGTAAACACATATAAAAATACTTCCATCCAGTTCAGGAAGAACATTTAATAACACCTTGCATCTTGAGATCCTTAAACCAACATAAAAGTGTTTTTTTTGGTGACCAGAAAGTGAACAACGATTTCTTTTACTGTATAGACCAGCTATTCTCAACCAGTGGGATCTCCAGAGGTTGCTAGGGGTTTCCTAAACAATGGCTGACTGGCTTCATATATGAAAATACCTGCAAAGTTCTGGAGCTAAAACCATGTAAAAAGGCCATCTGTATGACACAAATGGTCTCCTAAATTTAAGGGATGGTATTCTAGCCACAACTATAGGAGGATATTCTTTTTTTGGGCAGCATTGTAAGAGTTTTTCCCACTGGCCCACAATACTGTGTTTTAGCAGAGGTTCCCTGAGACCTGAAGGCCTGAACATACCATATAGAATGTCTCGGGAGAAAAAGGCTGAGAAAGACTGGTAGAATTTTTATATAAACACATTTTTTTTATACTATATTTATATACTAAATAATAAATAGTAAAATAAATAAAACAGTAGTTATACCTGAACAAAAAGTATTTTTTTAGAACTGACACCTGCTGTGTAGCTTACCCCATATCCCTCTTCATCCATGTTAACCATGGAATCAACAATCCATTACACACAACTCGTTCCTAGTATCTGTATCTGTGTGCTTAGATTACACACAAACTAGTCAATTCTCCACTTACTTCCATATTTCCTCTCCTGTTCAGTATTACGGTGTCTCTGGTGGTTATTTATGCCTTTGTAGTAGACAAGGTGTTTGCTTGCTTTACAAGCCCACAACATGCATTGCCCCATAGCAGCAGAACGGTCATAGTAGTTTGCACCCAACCCCATGGGTGCTGGGTTCTTCAATTGTTAGTTACATCTCTGCACACAATTTTGGGTGTGGCTTCCAGGCTTCCAGGCCTATCTGGAGTCTCAACACATGTTGGGTCAGAGAAATTGCACACTTCCTTCAGGATATATGACTAATCAGAGGTCCAAGGGGGTGTCCTTAACATCATATAGCTGGAATCTTCAATGAGAGGTGAAAGTTCAAAAGGGATTATATTATACTAGCTAGAGTGCTAGCAGAGAAATTTCAAGTAATACTGAACTGCTGATTCGGGACAGAATTATTATTATCCTCATCCACTGTCAAATCAATATTTTAGAGTTCATATGGAGCGGTACACAAAGTAGGATCCAAAGGGCCACTATGTTCACTCAACCCTCACAAGGGAACATGGGAGTCCTCCATTTCCATCATTTCCACAGAGCGACACAACTAGAACAACTGTTCCTGAGCACTCTACCGGCAGCGATGGGTTTCGCTGAAAGATGTGGCTTGCCCCTCAATGGCAATGGAGTCTATGATGTGGATTGCAAAGAAGTTGCGGTCCCTGGAATGCTGCCCTACTTTAGCATACTGACTTTTCAAGTGGGACGGGGTTCAGAACCAGCCCAAAATCTGCTCACCTTATTCCCCCTCACATCTCTCTGGGACAACTCTGAGTTCTCCCCAAGGTAAGATCATGGCCGATTTAGGTGGTGGATAGAAAAAGGATTCATTAGGGATGTCATAAATGTACCCAAGGTATTCAGTTTTGACCAACTGACTAGGAAGTGAGAGCTTCCGTAAGAGGGATATTTCACATACAGAAAAATCTGATCTTTTGTGTACTCCACATTGAGTTCTCCCCCACTGAGCTCTACCCCTTTCGATAGCTCCTGACGATCTCTGACAGATACCAAAGGCCAGATATCCATTTTATATTCTGCACTGGTGGCCCCCACCACAAAATTAGCATATATTTGTTCCTAGGAGGCAGATCTGGGCAAGACGTGGGATTAGAATGGAGTACGAGGCATACCCCCAATGTCTCTTTGAATTCCTCGCGAATAATGCTAACCGTAAAGCCATGTTAAGATGGTACCTGGTCTCTGACCGCATTTCTCAATGCCATTCCTAGTCTTAACCCACTCTGGGGCTGTGAGGTCAGGGGTATGATGGAACACATATGGTGGTCATGCCCCATAGCACAGGGATTCTGGAGGTATTTACGCTCATTTCTTCAGCATTACAAATCAAAGTGAAAAAAAATTGAACAATCACTTCCTAAATATGCTCAGGAACTGATCAAGCACATCCTGATGGCGGCTTGCATAAGACTGGCAAAGGCATGGAAGTTGGCCACAATACCCTTAGACCCAATGTTTTCAAAAATGAATTGGATTATCGTGAATGACAAGCTCACTTGTACGCTTAACAACACACTGGATAAATATGACCAAATATAGGATCCCTGGGTGATGTACAGTACCAAATAATTTGGTAGCTTTTTAACACCACCCAGCTCAATGAGAGCTGAACGCCCTGGAGAAGGTCCCCTTCCCTGTACCCCTTTGTTTCCATCAGCTCTGATAAAACCTCAGATATGAGCACTAAGTGTCCACAAAAAACCCTAGTATACACAACAGTAGTGGCTCCAGTCTCCATAAGTGGACAACCCAGTAAGTGTCCACCCAACGTTGGACCATCACGACTCCGAGGATCCTTCTAGCTCCAGTTTGGGAGTAAGCTCTAAACAGAAATGTTAAAATGTTATGTTGAAATTTTAGGAACTTTATACAGACCCAAGTGTGGGCATTATCATTACCATTGATATTGTTATGTTATTTCACCCTAACTCAGAAAATAATAAAAATATTGAAATATAAAGAATTGATTTATATATAAATCTATTTACTAAAATCTCAATTACACTTGTTAAAGTCATGTTGCAGGGTGAGTTGCATAAAAGCAAAACTAGAACGATGTGCATTTTTTTCTTTTTTTAGTAATAACATGTTTAACTGTAACAAACACCCTTAATTGGAAGATAATTCACACTGCTGATTGACAAATAGTATGCATTATGATCTTTTCCTCATCCTTACTCAAGGTGTAATGTATGGTATTTCAACAAAGCATTGCTTAAATCACACCAACTCTCCACCTATGTGTACATTTACAAATTAACTTCTCCTGATCATTTTTTTCTACTTTTTTTCTTCTTCTCTCTAGATCAGTGTTTCCCAACCTTTCTTACCTTTCGGCACATATTTTACAATTAGAAAAATCCCACGGAACACCACCAAAAAGTCAGACACGTAAATTAGCTACCTGCTGCCATCTAGTGGAAGAGTTTTTTTTGGTTCTGCCTATCACTATACATCGCTGGTATAGACAAATGAAGACAAATTTTTTGCAGTAAAGAAATCATTTTGGGACCAATTAACTGAAATTGGATAATTTCCCACGGTACACCCGAAGATCTCTCAAGGCACACTAGTGTGCCGCTGAACAGCGGTTGAAAAACACTGCTCTAGAGAATGTTTCCTTTTCCAATGCAGATGAGAGAATTTAGGAAGCCCCCATTCTTCCCTCCTGCTAGAACTTAGTGAGGCTTCTGGCAGCTTTGATAAAGGGAGGAGAATGGAAGTTGGGGCAGAGGAGAGGGTAAAAGAAGAAACAATCATCTTGGAAGATAAGTTAGAGCCTGCTTTGTTTTTTTTTGCTTAACAGTGTACGTGTTATTACTGCGTTTGTCTGTAGATACAAAGTTTTGTTAAAGTATGTGCATTGTGCCAACATGTGCTTATGTACTGAGGTGATTAGGTGATTAGGTGATTGATATTATCATATACAGTACATCATTGTGTATAGGGAATGCACTCTCTACGCATCCCCTGAAGAAGCCTAAGTGCAAAACGCATCGGGCACAAAATGTTTGTATTGATAATACAACAAAATAAAAGAACATTTGTCACAACTCAAAGTAGAAACACTGTATAATCATTTTGAGGGTCCTTCCCTTTTAATAGCATGGGATAGCAGACCAATTAGCTAGACAGTCTACTCAAAATTGTATAAGAGTGCAATCAATAACAGAGCCTTATACCCGGCGTGTTTCACGCTTAGGCTTCCTCATGTGATGTGTAGAGAGTGCATCCCCTATACACAAATATGTACTGTATATGATTATATCAATCACCTGTACATAAGCACAAGTTGGTACAATGCACGTACACTGAAAAACGTTGTATCTGGAAACAAACGCAGTATTAACATGTATACTGTTAAACAAATAAAACATTATGGCGCTGTTATTTATCTCGCTCCTATAACTCTTTAATGACCAAGAGAAACTCTGAAGTTGTTTCTTATATCAAAGCACAGCTTGCTGTAAAAGTTAATGAATGTCTAGGCTTTTTTAATTAACTCACAGTGAGGATTTATCCAGCAACTGACACTACACTGCCTCATAATATGTTGGGACCAACATCTGTCCTATATGCCTTTATTAAAATAATGGACCTGTTCCAACTTACATACAAATTCAACTTAAGAGCAAACCTACAGTCCCTATTTCGTATGTAACCCGGGGTCTACCTGTATTTAAAAGTTATTTGTTTCTCTGCTTCCACCCCAAGCTAAATTTAGGTCAGCACCTTAAGTACCCCCCACCCCCTCTCTGTAGTGTCGCTATTTTTTTCACCTTGACCATGTACAGTGTATTTCTTCTTCCTAGTCATGTGACATTACAGGGGCTGCAAAGATCTATATTCAGGATCCAGAAGGAGGAGTTCACTGTCTCGGCCAGTCTCTGTGACCAGTGACCAATCAGGAGCGTGACAGTGCAGGCTTTCTCTGGCTTTCACAGCTCAGCATCCTATAGCTGTCAACGGTTTCAGAGATAAGGACTCAGCACAACCTTGTCTTCTATGCAATACTGAACTCAGCAAACCTAAAATGTTTTTTTTTACTGTACTGAGCTTACCTCTCATACAGTTTTTTATTAAGCTCTGTTACAATTTCTAAATACTATAACTTCTATATTGCATAGATGACACATGGGATAATTGGTATATTAATTTATGGTAAAGGGTGCAAGTATATGCAATGGAGATTGCTTATTTCTTCTTATTACTCATAAAGTCTATGTACCTCCTGATGAAGCATTATTACATCAGTGCGAAACATGACTTTAAATAAACCCCCAACTGACCATTAACAAAATATCTGGAAGATCCCTACAATCTACTATTGTTCTTGTTTTATCACAAAGTATGTTGTGTGCATATTTGTGTGGTGCTTAAATGTTTAGTACATATCTTTGTTTAAAGTGTATCTTTTGCTTTTTCCTTTGAGACTTCTTTTAATGTTGTTGGTAATAAAAGTTTCATTTTTGTATATTTGTTATCTTTTACCCTGTTTAAAGGTCCCAGCTAAATATGTGAGCGTGTTCACCCTCACTCAAATTGTGCTTGATAGTTAATATTGGGACTGGCATTTTTGGGTATTCATCAACCAGAATTACCTTTACTACCCTATATTTCTGAAACCCTCTAACATTGCCAAAAAGCACAAATAAATCACCCACCTTGTGTATTGTGTCTGTGCTGTGCAGGCACAGTGTACTACCATCGGTGGCAACATTCCAATAACCCCTTTGTTACATGACATACTGAGGGTATTTCTCAACTCGTCTTACCTTCCTCTCACACGTTGTATCAGCACATTACAACTTTTAATGCTTGTTGTGTAGAAGTCACAATTTGCAGGAATTGGCAATGATTACATTTAGCATAAGGGAGGATCTACAATGTGCATAAAGCAAGGTTAGTGTGAAGTTTAGCTTTAAAATGCAGAAATGCCTAAACAATTAAAGTAAGCAAAATCATGTTATTGAAAAATAATTGAATTATGATAATTAAAGATATTTTTGTTACAATATATACAGTTACTCCCTTTCTGAAATCTGACATTAGACAGATTCTTTGGTACATTTATAAATTATTTCCCTGCAAATTCGACCTTAACATGTCAAATGTATTCATTACCATACATAGCGTTTACTATTGTGGCTTTTGTGCACGTCTGACAATTGGCCACTAGTTGGCAGATCGAGTCATTGTTTTATTGGACATTGAAACAATAAAAGAAGATTGGCAGTCAAGTGACTGGCAGCAAATTATTACACAAAACTATTAATTTGTAGGTCAATGTTGAGTAGGTCAATAATAGGCAATTATATACTTTATTTTAAACAAAGCATTCTGATCGACAGCCTACTTCTTTTTATCATCCATATTTTTAAATTGATTATCCATACCATCTGCTGCTACTCTGCACACCAGTTACCTTTATATGCCATCCGAAAATGATGCATGTAGAGCCCCACTGCAGGGGCTAGTTTACAGTTACAATTTGGGAACTATTAGGTTAATTAGGCTTGCCTAATGTGTGTTCTTGCTACGTCTGGTTAAGGTTGCCTTCAAACTTTGGGAGATAATACATTCCAAAAGTGGCTAATAAAGACAGCAAATAATATTCAAAAAATGATTACGAGATGGTACTAATACTACCTCTTATAAATATAAGGTGGAGCCGCCCCCCCATATTAGACATACATTGTTGATGCAAAGACAAAAGAGAGCTAGGGTTTTGTGGGGCAAATAACGATTATATTGTAAGCAAGTATTACACGAAATAAAAATGTCCTTATGCATACAATATACAATGCTTTTTGGTCTTTCCCATTAATAGAATCATGGGATGTTTGACCAGTTAGCTAGAAATAATAACCTAATTGAGTAGTAACAAAAAAAAGTCTCGTAACCCGATGCGTTTCGCCAATAGGCTTCCTCAGGGTACATATGGAGAGCGTTTACCGGATAGATGTTTAAAGTGATTTTCCTTGGATAGGAAGTGAAGAGTTTCCCTTGTTGGATGGGTTCCAAGCTAAAAAATAATTTCCAAGGATCATTCAAAGTAATGTGTGCTGCCTTGAAAAATATTTTTCAGCTTCAAATCAAAGTAACCTGGACCCTATCCAACTAAGGAAACCCTTTCACTTCCTTTCCAAGGAAAATCTCTTTAAATATCTATCCGGTAAATGCTGTCCATACATCCCCTGAGGAAGCCTATCTGCGAAACGCGTTAAAATAAATGGCTTTTTTTCATTACTACTTGATTGGGGATTATTATGTCTAGCTAACTAATCAAATATCCCATGGATATTTTAATGGGAAGAAACACCTGCCTATTCGTCAGACCAGGCAATGTTTTTCCAGACTTCGGTTGACCAATTTCGTTGGATTTGTGTGAAATGTAATGTCTGTTTTTAACTGATGGGAGCGGCACCAAGCATGGTCTTCTACTGCTGAAGCCTATCTGCTTTGAGGTTCAATTTCTACATTTAAAGATGCTCTTCTGCATGCCTTGGTTGCAGCAAGTGATTATATGAGCTACTGTTGTCTTTCTATCAGCTTACCCTGAAAATGCCACTCACTGGATGTTTTTCTCTGATTGTGCACAAAAATCCCAGCTGATCAGCGGGTCCTGAAATATTCATTCCAACCCGCTTGGCAGTGACAACCATGACATTTTTCAAGGATTGGATTTTTTTAATGAATTGAGTTGCTCCATGAGATGAAATTAGATATTTGCAATAACAACCAGTTTTATTAGAGCTTTCCAAGACTGGAGAAGATGGAGAACCCGGTTGATCCAGCAAACCTGGAATGGATTTCTTAAAAATCATCTGCATTTAGTTGGCAAATGTTTTCAGTCCTTGACAAGATCCATTCCATGTTTACTGAATCACACATGTTCTCCTATGATAGTCTATCTTCTCCAGTCTTGGAGAACTTTAATAAATCAGGCCCACTATCTTCTATTGCTAAGATCATTTGAAATAAAACATTTACAGAGCTGACAAGTTGTTTTTAATTAGATCCCAAAAGCCCAGTTTATTAGGATATGTCACAACTCCTACAAATTACACACAACTCGTACATGACAGAGGACAGTCAAAGATGCTAAAACATGGAGAAGAAAGAATTTCATGGGTGATCCAGAAAACTTGGAATGGATTTGGTCAAGGGTTATATACATTTGCCAACTAATAGGAAAATGATATAAGTGTGTGTGTGTGTTTACTGTGTACTGTAAGTCATTTGCCACATTCATTGGTCATGGGGACTGCCATGTGATGTGTAGTGTGCACATATAAACACAGAGGATGAGTTACAAAAACTTTTTTCTACATTTTGCAAAACACTTTAGCTCCTGTGCTTGTGTACCCATTTTGAACCAAAATCATTTTTCACATTTCTGCTAGGGGCCAAACTACTCCAGCATTTTGTTTGCACATTGTACATAGCCCTCTTCTGTGCATCATGTGATTACTCCTATTTCCCTGCACTTTCATACAACAAGCATTAGAAGCTGCAGCAAATATATTGAGCCCACCTTATTTCTCACCTGATGGACTATAAAAATCATTCATTACAATCCTGTTCACTTGTCCTGGTCCTCCCCCTTTCCTTTTTCTCTCTGTGCCCTGTCATTCATCTCACCTACATATGTGGGCAAATACTAAAAAAAAACTTTTTCTGGCAATTCATGAAAGATTCTATCACATGGATCCACTGAATTTGCTGTATACACATTTTGTAGTATTTTTATATGTAAAAAAATTGTTTGTTACACTGACAGGTCTCCAAGGAATACTGATATATACACATTGCCTTGATCTTTAATCCCCAGGCTATAATCCGTTCAATGACGGCTCCTATCTTTTCTCCGTACCCATCCTTGCACATCACGCCCCCTCCCCCCGCATCACCTAACCCAATAATCCTTAATCGTTCCCATTTCTTTCCCTTTAAATATTTCTTTGTTATTATTAATATTATGCTCATTATGTCTAAAAGATTTTTTTATGTTTTTTTGTTTCATACAGAAATTAAAAAAAAAACTGTATATGGCAAGGTTATTATGTCCTGTGATTACATTATGCATGTTTCCCTTTATTATGTTTATGTTACTGTAAAAAAATCCAAACTTTTAATTATATCATGTAGTTCACATAATGTGCAGTAGATGGTGCTATAGGATTATGCAAAAAGTGAAATGCCAGCCCTACTGTCAGAAGTACAAATCCCAACATTTACAAACAGAGATCAGAAATTGTAAGGTAATTGTAGCTGTATTAGTGTTGGACATGTAACAACAGAGTTGAGTACTGTGCATGATAATAATTCTAAGTGCTTATAATTTAACCCTTTAAAAGATGTATCCTCTATATATACATATTGGACCTGATGTATTAAATATCCCCAAGGCTGGAGATGATACACTTTTGTTAGTGAAGCTGGGTGATGGTGCAAACCTGGAATAGATCTGGTCCAGGATTCAAAACATTTGCTAGCAAACTACTTTGCAAAAATCCATTCCAGGTTTGCTCTATCACCCAGCTTCACTGATGAAAGTGTATCCTCTCCATCATAGCACTTCTCTTGCATAGTTTGAAATAATTTTGTTTATTGTATTAGGTATTGAAAAAAAGATGTTAAAAGGATTCTTGACCTGAATGTAAACCCTCAAAATGACAGCTGGGAACTGCATGTATGACATAGCAGAAGCAGCTGTCAGAATTTAGCCCTGCCTGCGTAAATCTAAACTAGATAGATAGTAGATAGACTACAAGTGTCACTGATTAATACAGGGAAACAGTGTACTGACAAACTATATTTATTATTTGATTCACATTTACAGGTAAATGAAAAAGTATTCACACCCTAGGAAAAATGTTCTCAACATTTATAAACAGGCTTAGATCTTAATTATAACACTGCACACAAATAAAATGATATGCTTGAAATATTACTCTTCCAATCATTTATTTAACAAAACTATAACTAGATATAATAGTGTGTTGTGAAAAAGTAAGTACACCTTACACCTGGTCTCTATAAATCTGTATTGCTCTCCTTTAACAGAAATTAAGTGTTGTAGGTATTAGGAATAATTTTGCAGAAACTCTCCTCAATTTAAAATCAGCACAATCTGCAAAGATGTATTATTTTAGAAATTCTTGTACAGCTGCTATGGGCTTGGTGGTATTCTACTATTTCAGTTTTTTAGGTGAAATTTTGTGGTTTTTAAGCAATATAAAGATGCAAGCTATTCCTTTGTCAAATCATCAAATCCCAACAGGTTTGGTCCCCTTGGATAGGTTACAATTAACTCTGGTTCAGGATGTGTTGGTTAGTTACTTCTTTTCTTCCCCTTCTTTTTGTTCTTTTTCTTCTGTGTACAACTGTTTTTTTTCCACTGTCCAAATATAAATCCAGGTGTGTACAACCACTCCTGACTCTGCTTGTCATTTTAAACTTACTGTACTACTGTCCCCATTCATGATGTAAGTAATTGTAACTACTTTGCTTCTTGGTGAACTTTGAGCACTTATAGTATGATTTATTTTATATGAAGTCTGTTTTCATAATATTAACATTTTAATAAACATTTATTGAAAATATTAATTTCCATCATGTCTGTTAATAACTAAATAACCGTCATTAATAACTATCAATTTGATAGATGAGTCCACAATTTATCGTTTAGCAACATAAATACAGCCGACACATTTCATTGGTCAAAAAAAAAAAAAATTCTTCCATTTATCAGGGTATGTAAATACCTTGGTAGTAAAACTCAATGGACTCAACACCTAGTGATGATAAGAATAATCTCTGGGGGCTTTGTATATAAAATGCACATATTAGGAGACAACCTGGAAAAGAAGCAAACCTCAGAAACATTTTTGAGCACTCCTCCATGGAAAAAGTTTTCAGTTAAAATATGTTGGTTGGTTTTCTTCAACGAACTGGCCATTTCAATGGAATATACATCTGGGCTTTTACTAGATCAGTCCATAACCTTAATTTTTCTTCTATTCCTTGGGCCCACTGGGATAAATTTGCTAGGTTTGTGCAAAAAAGCAATTGTTATGTCTGTTGATCCTGGTCCAGACAGCAAGCCTTTGTGAACTAATCTTTACTTGGAACTCTGGTTAGATCTTTCCTGAAGTGTGACCAGGCTTACTGTTGGTATCACCATACAGTGATTCTCTTTAGCACAGTCACACTGGCAGTGAAATGTTTGTTGGCAGGGATAAGCTATGCATTGTGTCCTTGTGTACAGTGACTGGTCAGTTGGTGGACCCCCTGGGTTTTTCTCTCCTGTCCTTTCACAGTGATCACTGCTACTTGTTCAACAAAATCACTCTACATAAGTATTTGGTCACACAAAATATAGTTATATAGCTTGTGGTTATTAAAAATTATATTTAAATAAATGTGTTTATTCCAGAAGTTTAGCTTTAAAATGGAGATTAGGTTTATTTTCTGAATTATTTCTTGGGGTTTGTTCGAATACACATGCTAAGGGTCTAAATAAACTGTAATTATTAGAATACCACAAAGCCCAACACAGCAGTAAACAAATGTACCAATTTTATTAAAGAAAACAATCGTCAGCTCATGCTGAGACTTGCAATTAAGGAAGGGGTAAATGGTCACCAAATGGTCTGCTATGCAAATTAATGGGAACAAATCATATAATATAGTAAAAAAAAAAAAACACTTCAAAACACATACGATATTAACAAAACACATTAAACCACTGGTACATTTTGAAAATGTATATTAAATAAAATAGTTTAAGATATGAATCACTTTTTAGTATCTAATTAAAAAGGTTTTAAAGGTAATCTGAATATAAAAAGTCAAGATATTCTGTTTTCAGGGAGGGGCAGGGTATCACCAGGGTGCTACAGTGCTGCTGAGTATACATCAATGGCAAGGTAGTCATTAAAAATACAACAGGTCCTACAATACCGAGGACTATTACATGTAGGGGAAGCAGCAGTGTGGGACTAGACAGCTGTACAGGTAGTGTAAACCACTGTTGACAATGGTTGACAATGTTTTCTAGCTCCGAACATAATGGTAACCCTTTTTATGCTGGTAACCCTGGTAGGAACCCTGAACATGTTAATATTCTTGTACCTTTAAATTATGACAACCAATTAGATAGATATTATTTTTTTTTAATATTGCAAATAATTTACCATATTCATTTTTATCAGCATATTGCCCTTTTTTAACGCACAATATATAGGTCACTACCCTTTGGAGACCTAAATTACTAGAATTTAGGCCTTTTTAGCCCAATCTCTGTCAATGAGCTCCACTATTATCCCCATGTATCGCAGTAGACCACTAAATTTATACTCTTGTATTTTATTTTGAAACACACTCTCATTATTTGCATGTACGTTATTTACCCTTGTGATTTATTTTCTTTATCACTCTATTATTATTCTCATGTATTGCTGTAGTGTGCTGTCTTTGTTTTTTATTAGGTTTTTGTAAGTTAATCGCTGAAAAATGTTTTTGATGTAAAAAAAGTACAATAATCCACCCAACTGTCAAGTTGGCTAGGTACACCACTGACTGTCCTTTACAAAACATATGGATATGGTAATTCTGTGTACCCTGAACAAAGTACCTTTTGTTTTAAATTCCTACTAAAAAACAGAAAATGACTTTCTGACTGTGAGTAGACATTTGTTGTATATCTGTAACACTCATCTAAAGCACATTGCTGTCTCTGGCTGTAAGTCCCAAGGGTCCTAAGTATAAATGGGTCTATTACATCCATGTGTGGAGCTGATATCTTTGCAATTGTGATATAAAAATAACATATGCCTCCTGGAAAGCACGCTATGAGTAACTATGTCTTAAGGCAATAGAGGATCATATAACAGTCATGAAAGGCTTGCTGAAAAACATCACTAATTGCAAAGCTACTTGGAATTATCCCCTAGGACCCCATGGTAGTATTTACCTTTCACACCTGTACAATATTACTGCAATGTTCCTGGGGACAAAGATTTATGAACACACCTTAATATTGCATAGTTATTTGCAGAAGCCTCAACTCCTGGGAAACTCAAATCAGGAAACTGAGGATATTAAGGAACCCTTTGACATTTAGGACAATGGATTTTAGATTTATGGATCCTGGTAGCCTGGATGTGATTTGCTGAAACATGCTTATCGTATTATAGCGAAAGCGAACATATTTCTGTAAAGCAATACATAAAGCGAAAAAGACATTAAAGTTCTCAGATGTCCTTTATTTTAGTCTAATTCATCTATCACAATAAAAGTAACCAGACACATTTTGTGTATTATTTAATTGTGATATGCTTCAGTGAAGGTGTGTCGGTGGTGTGTCCTTTACTTACACACTTTGTACTATTAGATATTCTTCTTTGCCATCCCAGACATTTGGAGGTATGCTTATGGGAGTGTTTCAAGTGCACAAAGGGGCTTGGTGTGTGACTTTTGAAGAATTGATGTATTAAAGTAAAGAGAATAGACCACAACTCCTGTCCTCACCCTTCCACTTTATCCTAACATCTCTGCTTTTGCTATATAAATTAGTATATAAATAGCTAATATATAACTGTTTGTAAATAAACTAAACACTTAAGATCAAGTTGACCTTTAGTAAATCAAAGTGCCCACAACAAAGCACATCATGGTAGGCAGTACCTAATTGTATCCCATCATAGTTTCCTATCAGGGTTTGTATTAGGTACCTAAAGCAGTTCTATTCGAAAAAGTTTAAAATGTATTTTCAATAAAATTACGTGGGGACTAACATAAAATTTTACAAATGATTCTAAAGCACCTATCATCCATCTGTTTTTGATTTACTGACATTCTTAATGATGTAGGTGCTTGCAGCAGATGAAGCAAAAGGCACATCTTAGTATTAAGGCCATTGGCAACACGTGAGTAACAGCAGAGAGCTTGCATATTGGGGAAAAAAAGGGAATGCCCTATACTCATGTATTATATTGTCTGTTCATTTTGTATTGGGTTTTGTAAAATACTTGTAATCTTAAAGCAATATCTAGACGTTACACTGACTCCCATATATGCTAACTCTTGTGTAAACTCTCTTGACATTCACTAAACTATAGGGCATGACTTATTGAAGCTCCGGAAGGCTGGAAAGGATACATTTCCATCAGTAAACCAGGGTGATCCAACAAACATGAAATGGATCTGATCCAGGATTCAAAACATTTGTTGGAAGAATGGAAGAATTCACTGATGAAAGTGTATCTTCCCTAGCCTTGGAGAGCTTTAATAAATCAGACCCATAGTGTATACTATACAGGTTAAGCTATAGTGTATAGAGGGGAAAATACAGAAAACACAACTTCTTCTTTAGGGTCATTCTTATCTGGACCTAAATATGTTTTAGAAGGTCAGATTGGCTGTTTGCATCAGATATGTTTTTTTCTTGAACAAGTTATTCAAAATACATCTGGAAACATTATAAAATTTGCCTGAAGAATATCATATGCAATTCAGGGTTGAGCTGCAGGTCAAAGCAATTCTGAATGATCTTAGAAGTGTTACCAAAAGCAAGCTTCATTTGCCATTAACACAGGTGCATAGGATAAAGGTTTACAAGCACACAAAAAAGTTACGTATGCTTTGTGCAGTTTGTGAAGCTGTAAGAAAGAGACAAGGCTGATCACATAACATCCCCTGCCAGTATCTCTTCCGCTGAGCACTCATTATTAGTCCAGGACTCCTCTTCTTTGGGGCTCTCTCTGCTCATTGCTGCCTGTAATATAGTCGAACAGCACAAACCCAAATGCGGGTTCTGTAATAGTCTGCAATGAAAATAAGATTTTTATGGGTTCATACATCGCTGTTACTGTAATGATTAATATTCTTTAATAAATCTTCTGATCTTCAGACATTCTGTAATTACTTTTTAAAAAGATTTATTGCAATGCTGAGTACTGAAGCTAAGTGTGAAAATCCAAGCTTTATTTCTGTCTGTATTACTTTTTCAGGATTTTTTTCCCCATTTCTAGTCTAGGTGGGGAGAAGTTAGTGGGACAAAAATATGATGGGAAATTTTCCCAAAAAGTAAGCAAGAAATGCTTTTCTAGAAGCAGACTGGGTAAAAGTTAGAACCTATATCAGGTTAATTCCTTGTGCCTAGGTGATCTTTATTTCTTGGCCTTGTTTCTCATTTGAGCTTCACTGCTGATGACAAAATTTTGTCATTTTGTTATTTTTTTTGCAGTTTCTTGGGGTTTTCCACCCAAGTTCTTTGGCTTCCATAGTCAATTACCCTATTGTGCAAAAATAAAATAGGCTTCTTTGTGGTGATCCCTGTTCCGGAGGTATTGGGGGCCAGCACATTACTTATTTGGTTTACCTTTCAAATGTCCCTGGGCCTTCATCTCACCCTTTACTTGGGGGCATGTTAAAGAGAATTCTCGCCTGGCTTTTCAAATAGGTTGGAAGGAGATTAAACCAAAAGAAACCCATTACTGCAAGGTTTGATTTTTTGCACCTGAACAGCCATTTCTTAAGGCAGATAAAAATTGATTTGAATCAGGCAAACCAGTAGAGACGCCTTAGCACAAATCAGATTCATCTTCTAATTTGTGACAATATATATAATATGGTTTAAGGTTTATGTAAATACACACGAAAACAGAAATAAAAAAGAAAACGTCCATTAGTCTTGCTGCATTAGCTAATCTACTTAATTGATATTGGTAATTGTCCATCATAGTCACTACATTATTATTTTATACTATACTCTAGGCAAAGGACTATTTACACATAGACACATCAACACGTTTTTCTTTATTACCTTGAAATTGAGCCTCTGAATTACTTGTTGGGATTCACACTCCAAAATAACTCTGGAGAACAAGAAAACAACTTTCAAACATATAGGCCACACAAAGTAAACATATCAGAGGTAGTAGCAAATATAAACCTTTCATAAAGATGGCTGCAAAATTTGCTTTTTTAAGCCAGTGTTTTCCAGTCTGTGTTCCTTTTTTGATTTCCCCTAAATGATCATCATCAAGCTCAAGTAACCCCCCCAAAAAATATTTTAAAGTTTAAAGCTTGTTTGTGTTCATCCATACCTAAAGATGTTCTTCAATATCGATTTACAGATAAGTTAAAACAAAATATTAAGAACCTATTATATGTTTCCACATATTTGTAAGGTGGTACAGGACAATGAGTAATTACAGTTATTCAACAATATACAGATAAAATAAGTCGGTATTCACACAAAGTTTTTGGAAAAGACTTTTGATAATTTTTGTTTTCTATGTTCCTAAAATAAAAAACTAAAACAAACATAAAACTAAAAAAAAGACATAAAAAAAGTTTTTATAAATCAACTCCTGAAGAGTCTAAACAGGTTTGGAGGCCGGCACCATGTGAACTTGCTCAGGTGGAAGAGTGAACCACAACCCAGACAGGGAGACATTCGCTTGAAACCTCATTATTACAGCCCAACTGTTGTTTACCAAAGCCTATTTATTTTGCACTAAATTTTATCTATGTATACCCATGTGATTTACAGAACATTAAATTATGGCATCTCAGCCTTTAAAGGTAAGCTGTAATAGGTTTAAGTAAATAAGTTAAATTTATCAATTAGATTCTTGAATTCAAATTTATATGTTTTAAAACAGATTTAGTTTTATTACAGCTTTATTCACTTATTATATAGATGCATTGCTTTACAAATAAACATTTAATTCATAACAAAGGCATCCAAAAGCACTATGGATTATCTAAAGCGGCATACACACTTGGAATCTTCCACGATCCTTTTCAATGACTAAGCACTGCACGATGCATGAAGGTGTGCTGTACATACAGCACTGTTCTGCGCTATGGAGAGGGGAGGGGAAGAGCGACGAAGCACCCCGCTGCACGTTCCCCACTTCACTTTTATTACGACCGTTCGTCGTTCGTCCTTCATCGACGGTGGATCTCCCAACACGGTCATTAGGCCAATGAACGACGCGCGCTGTACACACTTCAGATTCCCGTCCGATATCAGCCCTTAACCCATTATCGGGCAAGAACCATAGGAAGTGTGTACATAGCTTACAACTTAGTGCAACAGAGAAGCTTGCTTTGTAGCTCTATTTATTTGAAGAAAACCTCACACTTAGCCCTCTGATAAGCAGTCACAGCTCTGATAACTCCTTGGAATTCTGTAAAAAACAAGCTTTTTGCAGCATAGCTGAACAGTAATCATGCTAATCAAAAGAACTTCTTCACCTGCTGACTGGAAGAAAAAAAAAATGATTATCCAATGTTTCATATTTACCTGATTTAAAAAAAAATCAATAGGATTTTTATCCTGACCACAATAAAAATATATACTGAATCATTAAAGTCTTTTAATCATTAAAATTTTAAATATAATCATTAAAATCTTTAAAATTCTGGCTATTGTTTGCCAAATTATTATTTCTCCTATACATGCTTTTTCTTGTTCTGCAATGCATATATTTCTGGCATTAGTTTCTGCAAGGCAGTCTTACAAAATGTCTGCATGCCTGCTGGAATATCCCCCAGCTATGTTTACAGGCGGTTCTGCCTGTGGAATGAGATACTAATTCTAGACATACAAAACAGTTCTTTACTAATTCATGAAGCCACTTACTAGAAGTGCTTTCACCAAATAAAGTTACCACTCATATATATATATATATATATATATATATATATATATATATATATTTCAGCCTAAATAGTCATATAAAGTAAAGGAAAACATTTCAAACACAAAACTTTTCCCTTTTAATGAGTGATTTTTTTTAAGATTGGCAAATATACTGTAAGCATCAAAATACTGGCAGTTTCTTATATATAACAAATATTATTATCTGTTAAAACAGGTTAATATACACAAAAAAATATGTTGATGAAAGCAAGATTACTGATTCTCCATCTGACACAGAGGTACCATCATTCCTCTGATACAGGGGCACCATTCCTTATGCCGACACCAGGTAACCATGTTGACCACAGAACCTGGGGTATCATTCTGATTTATTCACCCACTGTCTACAGGACCAAAAAAAGGAATATTGAAATTTTAAAAGATTTAAACCAAAAAAGTGGAAGGACACGAAGAAGTATTAGATCTTGTGTTAGAGTATACCAGCCAAAAAGGCCTGATTTTTTGCTTACTCCAGGCCCTAATTTATCTAAAATTGTCCTTGGGTGTTAGCAATTTCTTCTCTGTCCTCTATTGACTGCAGTGATGCTTAGATACACATGTGTATTCTCTAACCTCATAGAATTGTCAATGTGTAGCTATCCCTACAGTCTTGCCATAACACTTGGGCATCATTCTTCAGCCAAGCTCCACCAGCAGCAAAGGAAGTTAGGAATTGAAGCTCTGGATTAGAATATTAGGTCATTGGAAAGTTTTATTTCCACCCAGCTTTATCGTGCCTACAGCCAGCTACAGATTTTAATACTCCATTATGTCTCTCCTTTACCAAGTAAAATCTTGGTCCTAAAAGCTGCAAGAATTTTGTTTGTTTTAGAAATTCTCATCATTAAATGTAGGATGTTGCAACCCATGTAGCAGCTGCATTGTCTGGGGCACATCTTGCGTCACTTTAATTCTGCACCCCTGTTGTTTTTTGTGGATGTTTTACTCTATTTTATCTTGATATTACCATTTATTTATTTATTTATCGTATATAGTAATAGGCTGTATACCATATATATCGTAAAAAGTAATAGGCTGTAGTAATCAACCAAAATGTCTATCCACATGTTTATGTTGACAATAAATACAAAAGTCCACAATAAAGGCCTTGGGACCCGTTTCGATGCATTGATCCCTTGTTGGTTATATAAACTCAGCATTGTGATTCGGTCACAGGAGGCTGTGATGGCACTCTCTCATAGGGGGGGGGGTATGTATGGTGGTCTGCACTTACTAGTATGTCCTTGCTCTTCCAATATCTATTGAGCATGTATACTGTGTGGTGGAGAAGAGATACTGCACAAGAAAAGATCAGGAGAGAGGGTGTGTATTGGATCCAGAACTGATTTTTTTAGAAACTAGTTGAGATCCTCTTGGAGTTCATCTTTTTTATTCACTTCACTGTTACTGCATAAGAAGCCTCCTTTGCAGCAAAATTTTACATAGTTACATAGTTAGTTAGGTTGAGAAAAAAAAGTCCATCAAGTTCAACCACTAGGGAAATAAACATAACCCCGATTAAAAAACCCTTTGAGACATAGCTGATCCAGAGGAAGGCAAAAAACACTTGGTTGAATTTTGCTCCAACAAAGGAAAAAAGTTCCTTCCTCATCCCATGAGGCAGTTGGGTATTCTCTGGATCAACAGACTGTTGTCTTTACTTTAAAGCCTTAATACCCAGTTATATTCTGTTCCTCTAGAAAGCATCCAGCTTTTTCCTAAAGCAATCTATAGTAGTTGCTGAAACTACTTCCTGAGGGAGCCCATTCCACATTTTCACAGACCTTACAGTGAAGAATCCCTTCCTTATTCAGAAATTAAATATTTTTTCCTCCAGACGCAAAGAGTGCCCTCTTGTTCTTTGTAATGATCTCAAAGTGAATAATTGGGAAGAGTTCTCTATATGGACCATTTATATATTTATACAGGGTGATCATATCCCCCCTTATACGTCTCTTCTCAAAGGAAGAATAGATTCAGTTCAGCTAATCTCTCCTCATAGCTGAGTTCCTCCATTCCCTTTTAGTTGCCTAGTTTAGTTGCCCCTCTCTGCACTCTCTCCAATTTCACAATGTCCTTTTTGTGAACTGGTGCCCAAAACTGGACTGCTAGCTTTAGATATTGCAGCTTGGCATTGCATGCTATTATTAAGTCTATCATCTACCAAAACCCCCAGATCCTTTTCCATTTCTGACTCCCCCAAATATATTCCCTCTAGACAGTATGAAGCATGCATGCTTTTAGACCCTAAGTGCATAACTTTACATTTATCAATAGGAAATGTCAGTTGCCAGATAGCTGCCCAATTAAACAATACATCCTGCTTGTAGATTATAGACATAATGGTGTCATCTACAAACACAGAAATTTAACTTTTACCCCAAACCCCAAACTCTATATTATATAAATATTTGATTTTCAACACTCAGTTGTGTACATGGTGGTTTATGTTGCTCAGTCCTGATCCGCTCCACATTATATTCTGTACATTGTTCTGCATTCTGTGCATTGTTCTGCATTCTGCTTTATATATTCCATATTGTTTGGCTGCATACTCCACTTCACTACTTCATACTCCTGTTGTGCTATCCATACTTCACAAAACCCCTCGCAATTCATTTTGCAGTAGACTATACAATTAGCACTTTTCAGCTGTTATCATTATACACAGTATATGAACGGTGGCTCAGTGGTAGCCCTCTGGCCTTTGCAGCGCTGGGTCCCAGGTTGGACCCAGGACAATATCTGCATGGAGTTTGCAGGTTCTCCTCATGTTCATGTGGGTTTCCTCTCACATTCCAGAACCATGCAGTTAGAATAAATGGCTTCCCTCCAAAATTGACCTTAGACTGTATTAAAGACATATAAGATTGTGAGCCCCTTTGAGGGACAGCTAGTGACATGACTATGGACTTCGTAAAGCGCTGTGTAATATGTTGGCGCTATATAAATACTGTGTAATAATAACACTGTAAAAATAATTATACATTATATACTCCACACTGTTTGAAGGTATACCTTATATATTAATATTATACTTTGCACATTTTTATTCTTCACATATCTAGCTGTATTCAAAGTGCTGTGAATTTTTTATAGCTTTCTAATCTATATCATAATTAGTACTTTATGTTAAAACTTACCTGCATATTTTTTTAATAAATAACCATACTTAACAAGTATTTAGGAACATAATGGACTGCTCTGGAAAATATTTTACCACAGTTACAGGGTACTGGTAATTATTGTCCAAAAAGTTAACGGATACTTGGGAGTTAGTTAACTCATATCAGCAACTGGTATCAGGCAAAGGCATATGCCTTTAGAAAAACAAATAGTACAATATTGTTGTATTAAAGTTGACCGAAACAGTCTACTATACAATGCAAAATTCAACAAATGCAAACAAAAAATGTCCTGTTCCTTTTCCTCACAGAACCAAGCCCCCCTCCATTTGTATCTAATACACTCCCCCTCCCAGACACTGCAGCTCACAGTGGGAGGGTCTCAGCAACAGAGGCAGTGCTATCAATCCAGAGAGCGTAAGGCTAAGTACACACATGCAATAATAGTTGTTGGAAGGGATCTTTCACGATCTTTTCCAACCACAAAAAACTGCATGATGCATACATACAACACCATTCTGTTCTATGGAGAGGAGAAGGGGAGTATGACGAAGTGGCACCCTGCTGCTCTCTCCCCTTTCATTAGATCGTTTGTCGTCCATCGTCCGTGGATCCTCCAGGACGGTCATTCGGACGATGGGCGACAAGCACTGTACACAAGCAAGATTTTAGTCCGATATCGGCCGATTATTGGATGAGAACCATTACGTGTGTGTATGTAGCCTTAGACAGGACTAGGTTTCACTAAATTTACCTTAAATGTAATTTTATCTCCTACTGATTTCTCAAAGACTACCTCTAAATTTAACAGAAGTAAATGATCATAACACCTTACCCCTGATCTATTATTTCATCCAGTATCAAAAATGCTGTGTCCAAGTTTTCCAGTACAGAGCTTCTGTCCACATTTTTCCTATAATAAAATAACAGAGACATACTTACATACATTATATCTGTTATGATTTTATATTTTAACATTTTTTACTATGAGATCTCTCTTTGCCCTGTATGAGATATCTATTTGTTATCACAGTAATGCAGTGCTCACATGAATTGTGCATGCCTTTGGGGGTGTATCTATTTACATATAATAGGCGCTCAACCATATATATATATATATATATATATATATATATATATATATATACATTGTTTTAAACTGAGCAGACTTTAGTTGTAATGAATAACGTTAGAAAATGTAAGCAATTAATACTATTAAAATATGATAGGAAGATTACATTTCAGACTGTTAGGTTCCACTCACCTCAGCATATGACAAAGGCTCTCACATATACATGTCAGTGCAGACAAAAGCAGGAGCTGTAGGTAGACACAGCAGTTTTACTTTGGTTAAAAAAAGCAAAAAAAAAAAAAACAACACTAAAAAACAACTAAAACAAACCACAATTCCATGACAACTTTTAACGGAGATAACTTAACTTTAAAGGAGATAACTTTTAAAAGATATTTAAGTGAGAATTCTATCCTATATTATGTTGTTTTTAAAGTATATCATCTTTCCTATCTAGCAGCTTTCCAAGTTCATAGAAAGTAGAGAGGGGCAAATTTGAATATAAACTTCACACACCTAGGATGTACACCTCTTACTGTGCTTTATATGCTATAGCATATGTGTTGTACATTGCTTTAATGGTTCTACTCTACAACATAAATAATACTGTACATTAAATACTGAACAGTTATCAGCTGTATACATTGAGGACTGCTTTAGAAAACATTATGGTGCAATTGGAGGGTACTAGTGATAATGTTTTAAAAAGTTTATGCACACTAGGTATTAGATAACCTTTAAAAAGAGGTAAATAACTTATGTACACTATATCCTAATAGACAAATCTCTGGGACCATCATCTGTGGTGTCTGCTAGTAAAGCCATTGAACACAAACAAAAGGGAGAGAGGTTGGCGTGATCTAAAGCATGATAAGTTTAAACCCTAAAGCTTTAATCCTCAGGAAAGATCATTGTTGCTGTTTTCAACAGAGACGTTTTCCACATTATTTTGATAAAGAGAGGCCCGTAGCCGTAAGAATTAGGCGCAGGGTCACATGACCGGGTGCTAGGCCTAGCCCAGAGCTTTTAAGGGGTTAAGAAAAAGGTAGTGTTGCTAGAGGGGGCTGGGCTAGTATACAACGTGGGGTAGGAGGAGATTATTGGAAGTAGGCGGTAGTTATGACAATGGTGTTTATAAAGGATGGGCTAGAAGGTCCGAGCTACCCTGGTCATGTCTCTAGAGATGACAGTAGCTAAATCAACAATTTAGTGAATCATGAATAAGAAAAAAATGGCTGTCCTGCATATAGTTCATGCAAACACTAAAACACTTGCCACCCGTGTTGATGTAATGCTTCTATAAGAAAGCACTGTGACTGTTTGAGAAAATAGTCTGAATAGTTTCAATTATTAAGTCATCTTTAATATTCAAAACAAGTAGGACCCAGTCTAGTCACAATTGAAAACTGAAAGAAGTTTTGGAGCAAATTTGGGACAGACTTATTAGGATCAGATATGGTTCTTTGCTGCCATGGACCCCAGATCTCTGAAGTTCTTCCGGCTGAAGGTATGACAAACAAAAAG
The DNA here is from genome assembly GCF_032062135.1 of Pyxicephalus adspersus. NCBI lineage: Eukaryota > Metazoa > Chordata > Amphibia > Anura > Pyxicephalidae > Pyxicephalus > Pyxicephalus adspersus. The sequence goes on along the minus strand of NC_092863.1, from coordinate 19,633,585 downwards.
ACAAACTTTAGTGTAATCTATAGTAGGGATCATTGTCCCGCTGGAGTGAAATGTGAGGCTGTCAATGCCTGCAGAATCAAGAACAAATTCCACTTCAGACAAACTGTTAGGAAATGCCTATATGGCCAGCGTTTCCATGCAGTATTCCACACAGCCTATTGTCGAGTAATGTCACTTGAAGCTTAGAGAACTAAGAAAAAATAGCCCCTGCTTCCCTTTAGCTGTGCAACCTGAAATACGTAATTGGCATCCCCTGCACACACTCTGAGGCTGTGCACAGGTGATGGAGACTCCAGAGGCAGATTGGTTCCTGACTCAATCCTGGGCTGTCATTGGCTGCTAGGCCATTATGGCCTTTCTGCTCATAGTACCCAGCACCTGTTGTAGCATTTAGCTGGGCTTATCTGTGCTGGAGAATTTCTCATCCTATTTACTGTAGCTAACCTTGCCTGTTTGGTGTAGCCTACTTTTTAGGAAAGTCTTCAGATAAGGATAGAGAATGCCTGGAATAGGAATAGGTCTTCCTTTTTAAGGTCTTAATAATTATTTTTGGATAGGTGAAGGGGAAGCTTCATGCAACTCTTTTGCACTGGAGACAGATTTAACTATAGAGTATTAAGCTATCAGTGCACCAGGGGGCTCCAAGAAGAACATAGAGCTTGCTGCAAAAAATATGCAGCTTAGATAAAGACCTGCAGGCATCAAAGAGTTTATCAGCCTATTAAGGACACATACAACAAAATTAGAAACCAGTGAAGTGCCTGCTTTTTGGAGTTGACGGCGTTCAAATAGTTTCCGATCCGCATTTATGTGTTGGACATATAGGTAAAATAGCAAAAGTTGACCAATAACATAAAACAGTAGAGCCCTTAAAAAGGGAAAAATACAAAAAAGGTCCACATTTGCACCTAAACTGGTAGTATAGTACAAGGAAAAGATTAATACAAGCCAAGTGACCTTTGCAGAAGTACTGAGATGGTTGGGCGGTTCTCCTACTTTACTGCAAGTGGAACCGCTGTTGGAGCGATCAGACTGCTGGTTTTACACCTTTCAGAATGTCATTTGATCGTGTCATAATATTGTTTTTTTGAAGGCTTTCTGGTCAGTAATCCCTACCTGAGGACCTGCAGTAGAAGCATCTCCCTACTTTACTATTGTTTATTATGCGCACTTTCTCAACCTGAACTGTTTTTTTAAAATCTTTTCTCCACCAGAGAATCACCAATTATCGCAGGAGCTCTGATATAGGAAGCAAAGCCCTTCTCTTTTCTTCAAACAAGACACAGTGTTGAACAAGGCATGCTGTAAATGGGGATGATCATCTGCATGGAATCTTGAGGCAAAGCAAGAGACTTAAGTTTTAGTCTCCACTTGCCTTTTTGGGGGAAAACTTCTAAAGTACAGTTCCTCCACATACCCTCTGTACATGGGTATGAAAAAATCTTTAATTAATACAGCAATATTGTACCATTAAAAAAATATTGCGTATGTTGCATTTTAGTGCAATGACCAGCATTTGGGGAAAAAAAAAATGCACAGGAGTTTTACAGTTTTCATATTCATCTAAGACTTGGGGCTTTATAAACATGTAGCAGTGCCCTTTCATTGTAATTTGCTTTATTGTGTATGAGGGGTGCTCTGTGTTCATCTTGAATGGGCTTGGAAGCACATCTCAATGCAGAAACACATCTCAAACACAACAGGGAACAAATTTCTATATGCAATGGGGATTTTAAATAGAGGGTATAGCTTTTACCATGGCCTTTTTAGGATCAACAAGAAAAAAATATCTTGGTAGAAATAATATAAGTAAATGTGGGCAGACATCTTTTCTCTATTACATACATTGTCTTTTCCATAGCAGGTATAACTGATGAAAGAGAATGTCTCTTTTAAGAGTGTAGAGATGATAATATAGCTCTAGATCCTGATGTCTGAACCACCATTAACTGTTAAATAAAAATCTTTCCTCATATTAACCACAAGTAGAGATGTTCCACCTCAAAAAGCCATTATCAAAACTTACTTCATTCTCCTCAGGTCCCCCAATAATGTAACACATAATATCAGATAAATGCTGACACAGTACTGTAACTCCATCCACAAGTATCACTTCATCTAAAGGAATACAGAGCGAAATGTGTATTAGGAAAAATGAATACATATATAGTCATGTGGGAAATAAATATATATTTTTTTAGAGATGGTTAGTTTAAAAATACCTTGTATTAGAAGGGTAATAGGAGCAAAGAGACAGAAGCCATGAGGTGAGGAACAGCCTTTCAGTTTTACTAACACAGCAAAGAATAGGCAGATGTCTCACTTATATATAATATGACATAATACAACAATATACATTTGGTGCATACAGTGAAAAGCTTGTTTCTTTCCCCTATGTAGTACATACATAGTACTAAGTACATACGTACCCAGATTTTTCACCTTAGAAAAAGTGTATGCAAAACATGTAGGTCTGACTTTAGAAGTGTTCATTATCAACCTGTAGCAAACTGTAACATAGACCTATAGTTGCTCAGTCACAATATTTGATTTTTTAAAAATGTGAGCATTCTAGAGTGAACCAGTACTCAATTTTAAAGGTAAATGGCCTTCGAAAGAGAGGACTCAATGAGATGCCTTCCATTAGCTTTATTTATCACACAAGCGTGTACTCTGATTAAGTTTCACGGTATTACTGGGGCGTGACTTCATGGCTAAGCTCTAACAGCTATTCAATTTTGAAGGCAACAGGACGCTATCCTATTGGCACATGACCAAGCTGGGTTAAGAGTCCAAGCAACCCAATGTCCAGGATGACATCTTACTCATTATACAATCTGAAGATTATACTCTGTTGCCAACTACTTTTAAACATATGAATTTTAAATGTTTGATTTTACTTATGCTTTGTTGCTGATTAATGGTAATATCATACCCCTGAAATCTCAGCTTTAAGGTTTCCTTCCAATTCACATATATTTTGTTGTTAATTTAAAGCTGATATCCTGGGGAAAAAACTGCCTATGCATTGCTCAACCTAAGTGTTAAATGTTCGTTTATACCTAAGGTACCATTAAAATGCACTGTAGATTACCTTATCTCTCACTCTTACCAGTTTCCTCCTCTTGTGCAAAGGGTTCCTCAAAGCCTCTTTGTCACTCCATCTATTGGTTACATACCTAGGATATCATCATGTAAAATATAGAACCAGCAATAATACCTTGTGAGCGCTAAAAAATAGAGCATCAGTGGGGACAGGAGAGTGCCAGCGGACAAGGTCTCACTAAAACTTGGCTTTCCTCCTCTGACGTTACCTCTGCTGCTGCACTCTCCTATGGAGGCTTGCACTGCACACATACCTTTAGACCTGGCAACAGAGTAAGGGGTGGTGTGGGTCTCATTCTCTTTCACAACTGTACATACAGAGTCCTTCCTACCCCGCTCTCTCTCATTTTCACCTCTTTTGAAGTCCATTCCGTCCATCTTTTCCTCCCCCTATCCCTCATTGTCATTGTTGTCTATCCCCACCCCCTTACCGGCCCAGTCTTACAATTTTTGGATAACTTTGCCTCTTGGCTCCCACATATTTTTTCCAATGACCTGTCAACCAGCTTCCTCTGTGACTTTATTAATGCAGTGGATGACCCAACAATCCTTTCTCAGCCAAACTGCACTCTCTATTACCTCCTCCTTTGGACTCACACAGAACATAAACAGCTTTAGACCTGACTTTTTCCAAACTCTGCAACCTCACCCACCTTGACAACTGGCCATTTTCTCTTTCTGACCACAACCTAATCACCTTCAACCTATCTAATGCCCCCCTTTGCCACATCCCAGATCTGGTCAATGGCAGAGAAATATCTGTAACCTTGACCACAACATATTCTGAAACTGCCTTACCTTCAGTTCAACCACACTCTTTCTCTGGCTCTGGATAAAGTTATCCCTGCCACCTTCCACTACCCCCGTCCTGCTAACCCCGACCCTGGGACAACAATCACACCAAACATCTACAAAAGACTGTTCGTGCAGCTGAGCGCAGGTGGAGGAAATCTGGCCTCAGCGCTGACTTCATGGACTACAAAGTCAGACTACAACACTTTAACACTGAACTCACTGTCGCCAAGGAAAATTATTTCTCTGCTGTCGTTTCCTCTCAAACATCCAACCCACGCAGTCTCCTCTCAACAATTTACTCGCTGATAAAACCCCACACCTGTTCCCCCCACAACTACCTCCTCACTTGGTAGTCTCATATCCTCCTTTAGTTTACAGTACCATCTGTATGCTGATGACACTAAAATCTGTCCACCCCTGACTTGTCTCCCTCAGTTCTGGATAAGGTTTCATGCTGCCTGTCAGCCCTATAGTCATGGATGTCTGACAGATTTCTGAATCATTTTCCTGGCATCACCTTCAATTCTGCCCTCACATTTACCCCCCATATTCAGAACATTTCTAGGTCCTGTCACTTTCACCTGCGCAACATCTCCAAAATCCGCCCCCACCTGTTCCAAGATACCATCCAACTCCTTGTACACGCTCTTATCATCTCTAGTCTGGACTACTGTAACATCCTCCACTCATGTATTCCACTAACACGACTCTCTCCTCTACAATTTATTATGAAAGCAGCAGCCAGACTTATCCATTCTTCCCACCACTCCTTTTCTGCTGCCTCTCTTTGTAGTTCTTTTCATTGCTTCCATTTCCAAATTCAAGCTCATGTGCTTTGCCTTCAAAGCAGTTCTTTTCCCACTTACCTTTCTGACCTGGTAGAAAAATACTCCTCTGGTCACTCTCTTTGTTCCTCCAATGACCTTCTAATGACTTCCTCACTCATAACCTTGTCACATGCACAGCTCCAAGACTTTTCTAGAGCTGCCCTGACTCCCTGGACTCTTCCTCATCCTATTCGGCTTGCTACTACTTTCTGCTCATTTAAAAGGCACTCAAAACCCATCTCTTCAAACTTGCGTACCTATTTTCTTCTGTCTCCTAAACCCTCACTACTTCCCACCACTACATATATCCCCTCCTAATGTATGATACTTTCCCCACCCCCTAGATTGTAAGCTCTTCTGGGCGGGGTCCTCTCCTCCCCCTGTGTCTGTCATTTGCAACCTCTATTTATCATACAGTGCTGCGTAAAAATGTTGGCGCTATATAAATCCTGTTTATTATTAACAATAATATTAATAATACCAATAAATAATAATAATAACAAAGAAGCTTCACAGACCAGTTGCACAAGAGGTGGGAGCTGGCAATTAAGAGGAGCTATTTACATAGTCTACATACATTGTACATAGTACAATCTCAAACCAGATAAGTGGAATTTAGTACTTTTTTTCTTTATACATAGAAGGGAAAGGGAGCAGTCAGCTGTACTAAAATTCATAAATAAATCTGTCTGGAAACACAATAAACAATCAATATAAGCAGGAATAGTTTTCTGTACCTCCAACTGCATAACATAGCCTTCTTAAATATATTGTTGTTGTTTTTTTTTTTTTTTTTTTATATAAAATGTGTTTTACAAAATGTGGATACTGATCTTCCAGCCACTTCCTGTCATGTGTTTCAGGCTGCATATCAGTGCAGTAAACTAGCTTCCTAATAGTGACAACATTTGACCATGTTGAAACATTGTATACTAGGTTATCCCATTCCTTATCACAGTCACAACCAGAAGCAAATTACAGAGTGACATCTGAGAGACATTTGTCAGTCCATAAAAGAAAGTTCCTAAACAAGGGCCTTTTTAAATACTTTATTAGATTTCAGTGAATGGATTAAGGTTTACTTTAAGTGTTGTAAAAAACTTTTTTTTCTGTATTGCATAGGTAAACTCTGTTTATTATGCTGATATGACTTTCTGTAGGTCAAGAGGATATCTATATTCTAGCTTTTAGGACATCCACATTGACACACAATGGCAGTCTCTTACTTTCAGTTCTTTGCGTCTTATGGGATATCTTTCTTTCAAATTCTCTCTGTTCCATGGGAGTGGGGAATGTGTTGTCATAATACTGAAGGAGAAATAAAGGACATTTTGAAAGATAATTAATTAAAATGCAATTCATGCATGGAATAACAAAGAAGGATGATTAGTGAAAGGGGTTGAGGGTCAAGAGAAAATTAGAAATGGTAGCTGCCACCCAAATATTTTTTATTACACATAGATTCTTCCATTGCATCATGTTTTTAAATTTTTCTCTACAGTTTTCTAGAAAGGGAACACATAAAATCTTACATAAACCTTTATGGCTACTGTGTTGTATTCTTTTGCACAATAGTTATGACATTTTAAACATAATCAAATGCCTGCTTAACTGAAAGTCACTCAATTTTGGTTGTTTTAAGGACACAAGCAGCCTACCCTTCAATATAATGCTATTAATTTTCCCAGCATCCAGAATGTAAAGTAATCAAAAAGACCTATGCATGAACCCACCTACTATTCTGAAATGAGGACTAATCCCCTTTTCCTTTTTTAGGATGTGATAGAATAAGACATATACATTTTGACTCTTTAGTCCCTACTCACAGTAACGTTCACTGCTACAGTTTCTCATTGTATCAGCTATAAAATTATTTTTATTAGTGGTTGATCAGAGACAGAAACTAATTGTAAACCTGGAAAAGTTCAGTACTGAGTGATTCCAGATTCACACCGTAGGAGGTGTTTTTAAGAGTTTTCTAGATGTGATCGGATTACTTCTTCAGCTGAAGTAACCATTAGCTAGTGGTACGGGGAATCAAATAACATATGCCAATGCAAATCACAAAACAAAAATATCCAAACCCCATTATTCTTACTGACCAGCATGCTAATATACTGTGAGCTGTGGATATAGTAATTATAATAGCGCATCCCTGAAGACCTGAAAGCTATTTCAAGAGGTTCCCCCATGTTAAAAAGTTCCATGTACCATTAGCCCTCACTAACCACGTACACAGGCGAAGAGAGTATTCATTGATTTTAGAGGAGGAAGAGTTGCTGGCTCAATTGTTTCAGCTTTGCAGGAAGAAAGCCTTTCTCTTCTTTTTAAAATGCTAAGCTGAACTGAGGTAGATTTGCTGTTTGTGCAGAGGCCCTGTAAGATAGGGCCAAACCTTCGGGTTTCTGACTGTACAAATTTTTAGTGGCAGGGCAAGGCTTGTACTGATTGGTCTACTGTGCTCCTTTAGAATAAATGACTTCAAGTATGTGTTTCTTTAAATACTAAAGTGTATGTAGCGTAGCACTGTGGTTCAGAGGTTGGCACTTTGGCCTTTGCAGCACGAGGTCCCAGGTTCGAATCTCACTGAGTAATCTGCTTTTAAATGCCGCCCGGGTCCTGGCCACGCCACAGCTCGCATCTGCAGTTAGATATGATGCACCATGCAGGATTTCTGCATGGTGCCTCACATCTAACTGCGGATGCGATCACCAATAATAAATTCCGTTGGTAATGCCAGCGGCGAGGGACATCCCCACCGCATCACCCGGCAAGATGTGACATCTTCCAGGTGATGAAGTAGAGTGATGGATTGTGGGGGCAGAAAATTTAAAAGCAGATTACTATGTAATCTGCTTTTAAATTTTTTTACAGTAAAATACACACAATAACACATAATAAAAGTACAAGTACATATTTTAGTGCACCAAGCTTCATTGCCCAGTGCCCTGATTTACATTTTCCCCACTATTAGCCCTGACCTTGATCTGACCTTTTGATGGCTTATAAATCACTTCCTGAATGTATCATTTCCTCACTTTGTCTTTGACCTTGATTGTTCCTGATTGATTGCTGGAGACCACATGGCATCCAAAAGGCATCTCGCTGGCGCAAGCGCTGTTTTGGAGGAATTTGAGAGCAGCGATAACAATTTGGAGTCCCTTGTGGAATCGAGCGATAGTGATTCACCAGGAAATTTGTCATCGGACAGCGAAAGTGAACTGAGCGGCGATTCTGAACCTGAGGTCAGTGCTGTGCGCACATGGTGCTTCATTGACTTTGATGCGGACCAGGCAGCACCGCCAAGATTTCTATTTACCGGCGCACCTGGGATGAAAATTGAAGCTGAATGCGACGACCCCCTGGCATACCTGAAGTTGTTTTTGACCAATGAAGTTATCGAAAAAATTGTTGCGGAGACAAACAGGTAAGTCGCTCTTGTGTTTGCTAACTTTTTAAAATTTTTTTTAAAAGTGTGCTGCTCTGTGCTAACTTTTTGAAATTGTTTGCTAATTTTTTTATGCAAACATGTATGCTGCTGTGTTTGCTAACTTTTTAAAAAAAATGTATGCCAACATGTATGGTGCTCTGTGTTTTTCTAACTTTTTAAAATTTTAAATTTTTTTTTTTTTTTTTTATGCAAACGTGTGCTGCTTTGTGATTGCTAACTTTTTAAATTTTTTTATGCAAACATGTATGCTGCTCTGTGTTTGCTAACATATTACTTGCATTACTTGCAACCTTCACACTATAAAAGAACATATCCTAAAATACATTTTTTATTTTGTTTTATGCAGGTACGCTGGACAACAGCAAGGTGCTCCACACCTGAGGTTTGCAAGAAGCAGAAAGTGGGAACCTGTGACCAAGGATGACATTTGGCTATTTTTGGGCTTGGTGATCCTGCAGGGAGTTGTGGCCAAACACATGCAGAAGTGGTACTAGTCCAAGAATAAAATGATTTCCATTCTTTGGCACAGTCATGCCAGAATACCTGGCACTTCGCAAACAATGAAGAATTTGATGAGACTACCCATCCTGCACCAAAACTGGAAAATTAGAGCACTTTCATCCCCTAAATGTACTCTTATGTTTTGCTTTAAAGTTATCTGTTGCACATGCTCCCACAGAGATGAATGTTTTAAACGTGTGGATCTCATCAGCTGCTGTTGACTTTGGGATGACGGGCAGAGTTTAATGAAAGTCTCCACAAAGGAGTACCAGAGCTCCTTCAATCAGGTTGTCATTCCTCTCAGAGTGACAAGAAGGGCCTTGAGAGCTTTCTTGTGAGCCATGGAATGAATGCTTATCTGGCTCTTTCTCCCATTTTGTGTACTCGCTCTGTTGTACTGTCTCTTAAGCTCTAGATGCAGTAGCTCTTTCTCTCATTTCCTGTACTCAGGTGTCACGCTGTTGTACTGTCTCTGAAGCTTTAGATATAGTAGTTTTTTCTCTCATTTTCTGTACTTGGGTCTCACACTGTTGTATTGTTTCTGAAGCTCTAGATGTAGTAGCTCCATCTCTCCTATTCTGTAGTCGGGCCTCATGCTTTTGTACTGTCTCTGAAGCTCTAGATGTAGTAGCTCTATCTCTCTTATCCTGTAGTCGGGCCTCATGCTTTTGTACTGTCTCTGAAGCTCTAGATGTAGTAGCTCTATCTCTCTTATCCTGTAGTAGGGACTCAGCCTGTTGTACTGTCTCTGAAGCTCTAGATAAAGTAGCTCTTTCTCTCATTTCCTGTACTCGGGTGTCACGCTGTTGTACTATCTCTGAAGCTCTAGATGTAATAGCTCTATATCTGTTATCCTGTAGTCGGGTCTCACGCTGTTGTACTGTCCGCTCTAGATGCAGTAGCTCTTTCTGCTATTTCATGTACTCGGGTGTCACACTGTTGTACTGTCTCTGAAGCTCTAGATGTAGTAGCTCTATCCCTCTTATCCTGTAGTCGTGTCTCACACTGTTGTACTGTTTCTGAAGCTCTAGATGTATTAGCTCTCTTGCAAAGTGTGGCAAGTCTTCTATTCCTGTCCTCTGGATTTTTTTGTCTATAGTGTTAATTTTTTTTTGCCTTTGATTGCACTGGGTGAAATGCCTTACATTTTCTAGAAGGCATTATTACAGGCCAGAAAAGCCCAAAAAAGAATGTAAAAATTATGTTATTGAGCAATACATACACGCAAATATACTTCTGACATAGCACAGCGCTGTACAAAGATCAGCAGTGCACTCACATGGGTCTAACTCAATGGTCTAGCAAGTTTAGTTGAAAGGTCTCCATGTGTTTCCTAGTGATCACCAAATATAGCTCTGACATATAGCACAGCGCTGTACAAAGATCAGCGGTGCACTCACATCAGTCTGAGTCATATGTCTAGCAAGTTTGGTTGAAATGTCTCGATATGTTTCAGAGTGATGGTGGAACATAGCAAATTTGGTTGAAATGTCTCCATGCCTTTACTAGTGATGACATACACACATACATCCAAATATGTCTCTGACCTATAGCACAGCGCTGTACAAAGATGACTGGTGCACTCACATGAGTTTCAGTCATATGTATAGCAAGTTTGGTTGAAATGTCTCCATGCGATTTCAAGTAATGGTGGAACATAGATACATACACACATACATCCAATTTTATATATATAGATTGTGAGGAAAACACTGTTGCTATGGTGAACTCTATTAGGTTATCATCCTATTATGTGACAGTTTGCTTGTCCGATGCTAGACACTGAACAAATATAAACTTTAAATGTTCAGGTAGAAAAGTTTTGTAATTCAGGTGGATGCTTTAGTGTAGAGGAAACTTTAACATTGCAATGGTCAAACACTGATGAGAGCTTCCTAAAGACAAAATCATTAAAATAATCAATTGCTTCTATGTGTAGGAATAACATACATGTGTAGTTTACAAAAAGTTCTGTACACAAATACTAGTCCAAAGTATATTGGAACATATAGGTTTCAGTTTATTTTATGATGTTGTGTTAAATGTGGCCCCATCAAAAATAGTAATGAAATCTCTAAATTTAGGCAAAAATAGTACTGATGAACCCTGACTTTTTCTTTGTGTTCTGATAATGGATATCATTGCTTTTGTCAGCACTTGAGGTTTAGAAACTCATTTTAAACCTAGAAAAGATCAGTACTGAGTGCTTCCAGGTTTACACAGTAGGAGCAGTGTTGTTGAGAGGGATGCATTTGCTAGATGTGATCGTATTTCATCTTTAGCTGAAGTAATGGCTATTAGCTTGTGATAGGGGGAATCAAATAACATATGCTAATACAAATTACAAAACAAAAACATACAAACCCCATTTCTATAAAGGTGGGACACTTTCTAAAAATGCAAAAATAAAATCTGTAGTTTGATCATTCATTTGAACCATGGTTTAATGACAAAAGATTTTTAGGGTTTTCACTGACAAACCTAATTCTATTTGTTAAACAAATTTAGAAATTGAAGCCTGCAACTCCATCCAAAAAGTTGGGCATTCATGCTGTGAATAGGGCATGAGCTGCTTAGCAGGGCCTGACATTTTCAATAGGAGACAGATCTGGACAGTCGGCAAGCCAGTCAAGAACACAGACTCTATTCGCCGGATTAATTAAGGAACTCCGAGACTCATTGATTGTTACAGAAATGGACTAACATCAGTTATTTCTTCCAAAGCGTGTGCTACAAAGTAATATGTTAAGGGAGCCAATAATTTTGTCCAGGCCATTTCCTTTGTTGGCACTGGAAGGACACAAACATGACAATACCAAAACGTTTGTAATTGGAACTATTTTCTGGAATAAGTGGTGCATTTTCTGACATAAATTCAAGGGTGCTAATATTTTTGGCCATGATTGTATATACAGATTCCCCACGACATGGATAATGATGCACCCCTAGACTACTACAGATGCTGGTTTTTGCTTCTTTGGTTGATACCAGTCTGGATGATCTTTTTAATCTTCGTCACCTACAATCTTGGGTCTGATTTTCCCACTGTCTTTCTGTCTCTTGGAGCCTGGGTCCAGAGAACTCTGAGATTTCTGCTCCAAATTGATGTATGGCTTCCTCTTTGCATAATACAGTTTTATGGAACATTTCAAGATGCAGCCGCAGAATGCGTTAAGTGACAATGGCTTCTGCAGCATGTGGCTAAATCTGTTACAGTAGCGTGAAGATTTCCAATGGTATACAGCCATGAACTTGAAGGTCATGCACATTCAACAGTGGTTTCCACCCCTAGCATTTATTCACAGAGATTTCCCAACTCACTGAATCTTTTCACAATGTAGATGGTAACAGATCTAAATTCCTTTATATATTGCACTAAGAATCTTTGTTTTTAAATTGACGGATTATTTTCACATGGAGTTCAGAACAAAGTGGTGAGCCGTAGCCTATATTTGCTGGCAAAGACTGGGCCTTTGGTGGCTGGTCCTTTTACCTAATCTTGATATTGTTACCACTTAGTCTTACTTTTCCTGTCTCAACTTTTTATGGAGTGTGGTGCAGGCATTATTTTCTTAATTTGTTTAGGTTTATCAAGAATTAAAAAAGAATTAAAGAGGAACTAAACTGAAAACTGCCTAAAAAAAAAATGCACTTACCTTCAATCACGAAGGGCAGTCTGATCTATCCGGGGGCGTCTTGCATCGGGTCCCGCGTCGTCCTGGAGCTGGTGCTCTGGGCGCCGCCATCTTCTTCCTTGGTTCTTCATCCTATGTCACTCGACCCAGGCACGAGATCAGGTGACATGAAAGAAGAGATTGGCAGGCTGAAAGAAGAGATTGGCAATTTTTTCTCTGTGTGCGAAAAGGCTCCCTCTGCGCATGCCCGAGATGCTCAGGCATGTGCAGAAGGAGCACCTGAGAGCCTCCTGGGATGCGTGACGTAGGTATCTTGGGAGGCTTTGCGCTCCCATCTATTCTTGATCGCCCAGGCGATTGAGAATTAGGGAGTGGTGCTGCACCTTTTTTTTTTTACCTTACATAAAAGGGTTGTCTACACTTTTATGTAAAGTGAAATTTCTGTGTTTAGGTACGGTTTAAATTTGTTGGTGATGACAATGAAAGTTTTTTATTTGTCGTTTTGTCTGGGTATTAAAGGTTCAAGTGAAATAACAAATTTCAGATTTAGGTTTTTATTGCATTTTTAGAAAATATCCCAACTTTTTTTGGAATTGGGGTTTGTAATATAGAGCAGCTAACAGACCTAAAATGAGTTGGGTGGGTTACTTTTTTCCATGTCCCTCTATTTTTACCTGGTGATGCTGAAAATAACACACTTCTTAATCTGGGGTGGCTATGCTCACGCCTCCAATAGGCTGTATCTAAGGATGTATTTAGGCTGTCATATAGGCGGCTCTACAGCTATATCTGCCTTTGTTCATCTGTATTGCATTTACAGGATTGCTTTGGTGCTTGAAGTGACAATCACACCTTCTGATTTCTGAGACGATAGACAGTTTTTGATTTTTTTTTGTACTTGCGGAAATTTTTCATAGCTTGAAATGACAACAAATGAAGCCACCTCCTCACTCAATAGCTGCCATATAATACATGTTTTTCTTTTTACTGTATGATTTGCATCAGAACTAAACTACTAGATCCAATAAAAGATTTTATTTAGGCCACCACAAGCTTTTGCATTGTGCAGCATAATCCAATCCAAATCTGGGATGCCCGTTGCTTGTCTTCATTGCTTTCTCTTGGTCTTGCTTAGGGTTCAGAGTCTTGATAGGGTGAGATTATATAATTTTGCAACTGTGCATGGGAATAACTTAGTCCCTGCACAAAACTGTGCCGAGACACTGAGCTACACATGTACATCTCAGTATACAGAAAAAATGGCAATGAATCTTGTTAAGACAGTCCATTAATTTAGTTTTAAAGGCCTAATGACCAATAATACTAAGCAAAATAAATGCTGTCACATATATATTTACATATAAAAATGAACAATCTATGTTTAAGGATAAAGCAACACATTACATGCATCAGCTGTATTAAAGAAAATTTTTAACAGTATGGATATTTATTCAGTAAATTTCGTGCTTTAAATAACTCAGTGAAGCTCAGTAGTCAGTGCAGAGGGAATGTGTCACAGGCAGGCAAGAATATATCTGGCACACACATGCAATTAGCACTTAATTTTTTACTTTAGCCAGAAGTCGATGTCCATCCTGGTCCAAAATGATGGCAGCTCTTACAGTGTAAAGTGTTGGATCCTGTGGAAGATACATACGAGAGTCTGTATTTTTTACTTTGCTAGCACATGATTATGTATTAAATATAAAAACAGCTTCACTTTCTTTACCAAGATTCATTTTTTACATATGCAACCTCAATTTCTTTATTAAATCAACCCAAGAAAGGCTACATAGTAAGTCAGGTTGAAAAAAAAGCTCCAATAAATTCAAACACTAGGGAAATAAACATACTACAAACCAGCATATCCCAGATAAAACAAACCCTGTTGTCATTTTTAAAACGAGTCCACATTTTCACAGACCTTATTGTGAAAAATCCCTTTTTTTATGCAAAGATTAAACTTTTTTGTCTCAAGATGCAAACAGCCCTCCTGTTCTTTGCATGGACCATTTATAATTTAATATAGGGTGATCATATCCCCCCATTAAAGCCTCCTCTAGGGAGAATAGATTCAGCTCAGCTAATCTCTCCTCATAGCCGAGCTCTCCCATTCTTAGTAATAGTTTAGTTGGTCTTCTCTACACTGTACACTCCAGTCCCACAATATCCTTTTTGTGAATTGGTGCCCAAAAATGGACTGCATATTCCACAAGAGGTCTGACCAATGCATGGGTAGGATTATGTTCCAAACTCTGCAGTGTATTACTCTTTTAATACAAGAAATCCCTTCAAGAAACTGCAGTTTGGCAAACTGCTTTAGAAACTGCAGTTTGTTAATATTGTCTATGATCTACCAAAACCCCCTGATCCTTTTCTATTTTTGACTCCCCTAAATGTATTCCCCCTAGACTGTATGAAGCATGCATGTTTTTTATGTACCACGTTGGCCTTACACCAATCCATTGGTACCATGCCAGTGAATAAAGAGTCTCTAAAAATTAGAAACAATGGCTTTGAAATAACAAAGGACACAGCTCTTTGAGGACACGTAGATGTAATCCATCAGGTCCTGTTGCTTTATAAACCTTAATTTTATCCAACTGTTGTTTGATCTTATCAGTTTTGAGCCACTGTGGCTCCTCTAAAACTGTGACAATGCTATTTGCAAGTTGGACTTAAGCTCCATCAATTTCCTTTGCGTACACAAAGCTAAAAAAAAGGGTTTAGCAAATGCACATTTTCTTTATCCCCAATTACTAACCCTGAGACACCCTTTAAATGGGCCTACATGCTCGGACTTATCCCAATTTTTACTTTATATAGAGGGGCAGAATAAAAAAACCCTCCCCTTTTGTTCTTTATTGCCATGGCAGTAAAGACTGAATGGATCCTTAGCCTCCTAGGATTTGGGCTGCTCCTTTTGCACATGCCCAAAGGGACCATTGAGTCATTAAAAAAGGAAGGCACAAAAGTGGAAACCTTTCTTTTTACAAAAACAAAAGCATTGGTCACCTGATCTCGCATCTGCACGGTTCAAGATCAGGTGACGTAGGCAGAAGACACAAGAAGCAAGAAAATGGCAGCGCCCAGCGCTTTCTCTGCCCTAGGCCAACATGGTACTGTATAGGAGACAGCTCCAGAAGGATCTGTGGAAGTAAAGGTAAGTGTCATTTTTTTATTTTCACTTTAGTTCCACTTTAATAAAAATGTGGATAGATGACCAGGTCTTCCTTGCATGGTTTGGAAAACCAAATGTTTTTTGCCGAAAGGCCAAAGGAAGCTGTGGCAGTCAGAAAAATCTGGAGAGTTCAGGCCACATAATTAATGTAGATGCTAATGAGATAAATATAATGTGTATAATGGAGACAGACAAAACTTTGGTAACACATTGTCCTTATTAGGCTGAAAAAAGGAGACAGTCAATTGTATAAATAATAAGAAATGGAGACCTACAATCCAGAGGTGTAAGCCCTGAAATCCTAAGATAAATGGCATAGGTAACAGCAAAAAGGAAATCTCAGGTATTGTTTAAAGGGACGCACGGAAAGCATCCAATTAAGGACCTATCCAATCATGTGGATTTTTAATGGATGCCACTTTGGACAAAGATGCAATCTGGGGAATTGCAACAAGATTGCCAGAGCAAAGATCTGGCCTTTAATAATGCTCAATGTCAAACAGATCCTTGGGTCACAAACCAAGCCTTATATCATCTGGAATAGACTTTCTTAGTAAGGGGATAAATCTGACAAGATCGCTCAGAAGCTTGTACCATGAAAAAGACTTCTTTTAGGTGATCACTTGTATTTTAACATGTATTTTATTTGCCATGCAACTGATTAGGAAGCTGAAAAGAGGCAACAAAGAATCTGCAACAAGAGAAACTAGAACAAATGACCAGGACCCTAAATCTGGAGTTATCAAAAGGGTACAAGCAATTTTGACTTGCACAAAGCATAGATGTATTTTCAGTGTAGGGGAACCTGATTAATGTGCTAAACTTTTTCCCTGATAACTGTGCTGCTAATTTCGAAAGTCTGATACTAAATTTACACTCATGTTATATGAATCAGCAGGAGAGCAGTGAAAAGACACCTTCCATACAGCAGAAGATATGCTCTGTCTATTGTACTACCACTGTACTCTGTGATATTACCAGACTGTATTCTTACTGGATAACCTGTCACTATCTATGGGCCATGAAGAGACAGTAATATGGTATGGATTTTCAAAATGTGCAATATCCACTGCCTCTCAGTACAACTTCCTGGGCAATTAAATGCTGTACCACCTTTCTCCCAAAAACATTTTAGAAGGAGAATGGAACAATATTGTGTGTCCTGTTGATACCACTTTCCTTTATCCATGCATTGAGATATTATTGAGCTCTGAATCAGAATACAATAGCAATATTCAATCCATCCCACTGTCCACAGGAGGGAAATACAATGGAAGTTGGTAGGAAGACTCTCAGGGTTTAGTAATCCTGAATGGTTTCAGTCTGTACTAAGGCTTGGGCGAGGCGTTAGCTAGTGTGGAATACCACATATCTTACCTATAGGGAGAGGACACATAAACATGAAGATCTGTACCAAATAATCCATCAAATGTTGGTAAGACCCTTCAGGTACAAGCTCAGGATACAATACTATAGCATGCTATGTCACATTCTTAATAGCCCAGACAGAAAAGTAGAGTGGCCTGAGAGCAAAGAAAGTGGCAAAAAATTAGCCTAGAAATGGACTTTAATTTTTGTCTATCAAATCCCTGAAGGATAGACTTTGGTTCCCGGTGATGCTATTCACTTCTCAACAAATAGAGTATTTCGCCAATAGTAGAAAATCATTTAACAATGGGGAAGAACATTTTTGTCTGTAAAAATGAAAACTCGGAGTCGGATGTGCAGAAAGCCCCTGGTGAGGTTAATAAAACCACATGCTCCAAATAGACCCGAAAGGAAAAGTAGCAAAGGGCTGGAGTAGCACCCTAAGCTGTTGTGACAGGCCTTCAGTGGAGAATGCAACTGCTGGGGACAAGCAATGCAAGCCATTGCCACACCAGAAAGATCCAATGAGAAAATGGAGGTGGACATAGGACCAGGTAGTTTGAAGGTCGTTCTACAAACCAAATCATGTGATTTAGACTGACATTGATCAAATATAAATGTGTAAAGGACACAAGAGAAATGTAGAGCAGACTGTAGAGGTCTGCCTGCATCAGCTTGGCAACTCATCCTCTATCTGGTGTCAGACATCATCACCTAATTTAGGGAACAGTTTTAGCGCTGTTCTGGGTGGCATCTTGTTTAGGAAACCCACAGCAAGTTGAGCTGATTGAAAAGCCCCTGCAGGAGCAGATGGGGGTGGGGGTTAACCTAAATGAAGACTGAGAAATATACCGTAGGTGACGCACTGGGCTGTCCAAATGTAACTCACAGAAATATGGAATTGCCTGGAGCTCCCAATGACGCCCACAGTCCCTAAAATATAAGGAGGATGTCGTGGGGCAATAACTAACAAAAGGACAGAAAATTATAAATGTTGAGACCACACTGCAGATGCACAGAGTGAAAGAATTGCAAAACGTTTAGGGCACATTGTTTAAAATATAGTGATTGCAGTTGCTAAATATGTATATGGCTACATCCACAAGACTGCACTGTGTACATTAATTGTCAACATCAAGGTAGATATAGTGATTGGCATTGCTGTGTGTGCACACATCATGCATGAAGCTCAAGATCCAAAAGTGATCTTTATCTCTGCCATTTCATACCTAAATAAATCAATCCACATGAGTAATAAAGGCAGTGTTAGGCAAGCACCACATAAGATTAGGAGAAACGTCTACTGCATGCAAAAATCTCACAGGTTTAGGTGTATGTATTTGTTTTAATTATTGTAACAGAAAATTGTGTGAATTCCCCCAGTGAGTAGTTTAGGGAAAACAATCCAGACTTTGCACAGTTTTCAAGAACCACTATAGTATGCTGCACTAAATATTCAAACTGGCTCATACTTAACGTGGATCTCTACACTTTTGTTTTTTTTTTACTTTAGAATAAAATAGTGTGTAAGGGAAAGAATTCCTGTCAGGTTTCTTTCGCACTCTGCACATAGATTTTCTTATTGTCTATTTAAATCATGATTAAAGCGGAACTAAACTAAAAACAAAAAAAAAATGACATTTACCTTTCTTCCCGCAGGTCCCTCGATCTCTCCTCTTTCCCCTAGGAGAAAAAATGCTCCTTCTGCGCATGCCCAACATTAGGGCATGCGCAGAAGGAACAGCTAGAGTCCCGGGATGTGACGTAGGTATCCTGGGTGGCTATGCACTCCCACAAAAGCATAGCTAAACTTAGAAATTTCAATTTACATAAATGGGTAGACAACCCTTTAATTAAGGTAAAAATTCTGTTTTTCTTTTTGCAACACTTTTTTTTTACCTACGTCGTGCATCCCAGGAGGCTCTTGGGTGCTCCTTCTGCGCATGCCCAAGCAGGATGCTAGGACGACGTGGGGCCCGATGCAAGACACCTCCGGATTAATCGGACTGCCCTGCGGGATTGAAAGTAAGTGTATTTTTTATTTTGGCAGTTTTCAGTTTAGTTGATCTTTAAGACTTAATCGCCTAGGCATAAAAGGGTGGTGCTGCACACTTTTTTTCTTTAAAAAAAAAAAAATGACAATTTTACTTTACATGGATCGGTTGTCTACCCTACTACGTAAAGCAAAAACTGAGTTTAGGTACATTTTAAGAGTGAAGTAAAATCTACATATTTTAAGTTGGCACTGGAATAGATTTTAAAGCGGACCTAAACTCAACATTTTTGTTTTACATAAAAGGGTAGCCAACTCTTTTATGTAAATGAAAATGGTATTCTTTAACCCCCTAGCGGTAATCCTGAGTGTGACTCAGGGTGGAATTTAGCTGCAAAAAGCGGTAGTCCAGGTCGCTTAAAAAAAAAACCCACTTAGCTTGCTCCGCCAACATCCCCTGGCATCCTAACCCTCTGATCTTTAGCCGCGAACTGCAGAGACGACCTCCGGGGTTTTCCGGTGACGTCGGGAAATTCAAATCATTTTGTATTGGATTCAATACAAAATAGCAGTATCGAGTCCAATACAAAGAAATCTTCATATACTATATATATAATAAATATATATATATAATTATGTTACTGTACAGTTATATTACATTTTACTATTTTTTTAACAGATTTTTGAGTTTTTTTTTTTATCTAAAGTTTATTATTAAATATTGGACATCTTTCGGTGAGCTATGCCTACAATGTAAAATAAATTTCCATGCAAAAAAAACGTAACACTTTTTCCATGGAAATACGGACACTAGGGGGGTTAAATGCAAACCTTTTTTTTTTTTTTTTTTAAAGTGTGCAGCACATTTGCCTTTATTCTTGATGGCCGGAGTGAAGAGCCTCTCAGGATACTTTTGTCACACATCCCGAAGGCTCTGTGTTCTCCTCCTGCGCATCCTTTAATCTCGCACATGTGCAGAAGGGGCATTTTAAAGAAAAGAGATGCCAATCTCACGCATGCGCAGGGAGATCAGCTCTTTTTTTTCCCGTTATAGCAGCTATGTCACCCGATCTCACACCGGCACAGATAGGGTGATGTGCCAAAAAGACGGAAGAGAAGAATGAAGATGGCGGCTCCCGGCAATGAAGAAATCTACGCATAACCGGATGGCGGGAAGGACCAGCGCCATCGACAGATCTGAGGGATTAAAGGGAATATTTCAGGGGAAATCTTCCAAACAGGATACTTTGTTGGCAACCAAAAAATTTTCTGACTGAAAAAGATTTTCTCTCATTTCCTATTGTCATAGTGTAACATTTCCGGTGGGTTGGTGACGCTATAACATACACTTGTTAGGTATGAATGCAATGACAGGTGCAGTGTATAGAACACTATATGTACTATGAGTGTCTATGGGTTATTGCTCTGTATATCACACATTCCGGTACCGGTAGCTTCTCCATACGGTCCTGGCTTGTCCCTGAAGTTGCTGGAAGCCTCTCTTCAGAAAGCCCCACCCGTTAGAATGCCCGCACCCCCGCACCCTATACTTATTCCTTTCCTCACTTCCAGTCACAGCAGCCCCGCCCTCCTCTCATTGGCTGAGCGATATGAAACTATTTGTTTACGGGATGACGTCGAAATAGGGAAATTTCCAGAACGTATGACGCAAGACGTAATATTTTTTTGCAAGTCACTGCGTGGGCCTATGCTCTTTTTTCTACTAATTCTCGCATTCAGTATGGACATATGTTATGAGGCTGCGTTAATAAAGGCCGATTTTCTGCAGTTTTTGGTATTCTGGGGACTACAGACAGGTTCAGACAGCGGCTAAGACATCTTATATAGGTGGGCGGGACTAAATCAGTGACGTCACCTATTGCATGTTGGCGCTGGCTAGTGCTATTTGCCGCCGAGCTGTCAGTGGCAGTTGAGTGGTGTGGTCTGTTTCTGGCTTGTTATTGGACGCTTCTTTCATTGTCCTTTTCTCATTGGTTGCTCTCTTGTCTTTCAATTCCCGGCTTGCGTATGAGATGTTATTCTAACCTGTGATTGGTTAATCTTGTGCTGCTGTGTTGCCGGGTGATGCGGAAGTGTTAGTTGGGGCTGCGGGCGTATGGGTGGTGGATGCGCGCACGCGGAGTTAATATATTTCGGTGAGCGGACAGGTTTTCCTGATAGGTACGCCGGGCTCCGGTGATTCTTGTGTGGGGACAAGGGCTCGAAAGAGTTTAGGGGGTTCATTTTAATGAAGAATTGATTGGCCTTGTGTGAATGACAATATGTGGTCACGTGTTGTCCTATTTTATTCCATTCTGTGTGATGGTAAAGATGTCAGGGGTGTGGTGAATGGGAACACGCCTTAATGTCTGTGTGACCCGACAGACTATGTCCTGACATTTCATCATCCGGCACAGGAAGGGGAGAAATGTGCATGGCTGGGCTGATTCCTACATTGATCATTATGGATAAATACATGAAAGAGCAGCAGGGTAATCTTATGGTTCTTCCTGCCATATGAAGTTAGGGTCAAAGTTTTCCAGCTTTGTTTTGGTTACCAGAACCTGATCAGGGAAATGGTGACAGGCAGAAGGATCTGATACAATAGTCACTACCTTTGTCTATGTTTTGCATGTTTCTGTAGTGTAGATTGACCCTTGTATTGTTTGCTTGTTTTATTGCTTTACATGTGACTGATGCAATCTATTTGTAAGCCTTCATTTTCCCTGGATAGGATAGCTTTCTTAACCTTAAAATGAATTTCCAGGGCTCAAGGAACCCCAATTATAATTTACCATGGGTCAATAGAACCAATGCCACAACATACTAATACCTAATATACGTCTGGGTGTGCCATATAGCACCATCAGAAGGGAAGGACAATCGGCCACATCTCTAGGAACCCTTATCAACCTTTAGAGAAGTCCTAGGGTTGCTTGAGAAGAGTTGGGGTTGGAAGCCGTCTTAAATGTTTTTTTAGGTAAACAAATGTTTATTGGTTTTAATTTCTAACCAATTGTATTTATTTTTGTAAAGGCTGATAATCGGAACACATTCTAGAGTACACCGAAGTGTGAGCGTTGGGGGTCCCTTCTTCCCTGGGGCTCCCAGACATGCTGTCTTTGAAGAAGTATCTGACGGAGGGTCTTATCCAGTTCACCATTCTGCTGAGCCTAATGGGTGTACGTGTGGACTTGGATTCATATCTGCCCTCTCACCTACCCCCCTTGCACGAGATCATCCTGGGGCCTACATCAGCATATACACAGACTCAGTTCCACAGCCTTCGAGGTACCTCTGAAGGTTATGGAGTTCATCCCAAGAGTGTGGACTTGGACCAGTTTTTCACCTCCCGCAGACTCCTAAGCCGTATGCGTGCTCTGGACCGGCTCCAGGTGCCCAGCACAGAGCTTGATGCCTGGTTAGTGCACAGGGAAGCCGAGAGCTCTGTGTCCAGTGCGCAGACTGGCTCCAGCCGATCTACAGACAGTCCCCAAAACCTCCCATCTTCAGAAAGCAGCATCAGGGACAGCTTAGAGAATGACCAAGGACGTGGATCAGAGGAACTCGGGGCTTCCGCTCAGTCTGAAACCACAGATCTCAGCAAAGAGGTAAGAAAGGACTTTGTCAATGCATGTTCTATAATCAAGCCGTTTTCTACAGGTTTACATGTCTGGACTTGTGAACGGATTTGTTGAAACAGGATTTAGGGAGGAGGGTGGTTGTTTTGGAGGAGAAGGATCCGGGGGCTTTTTTCTATGTTGACATATGAGCAGTCTGCAATGCAGACAGGAATAGGGTCCCCTTACATCACTCCATAGTTAATCATGTGCATGAAGTATGTACAAAACAAAATGTAACTTATGTAATGTAAAATGACGCAAACAAATGTCTATGAACTAGGATTAGTTTTACTTTTCTAAAAGATTCATAGTCACATGTGGTTCTCCATTAGTCTTGCTACAATTGTGTTACTAATAGACCTACTTGATGTAACCAACACATGATAAGTCCCTTTATTGGTTAACATGACATTTTATTTGCTATGGTAAATGATAATCTTCAGTGTATGCTTGCCTAAAGTAGAGTTTCTTCTGCATCTTTTTCAACTTTTTGTTTTTTTTTATAAATCTTTAAGCCCATGTGTCTCCATAACATCTGAAATGTTTGAGGTTGTAGCATTGTGCATATGAGCTATGTATATTTACTTTTTGTTTAGGCATCTAAGTAGTGATTTTGTTTGTGTATTTTATTTGAATAGGCAGACGGATCATAACTTGGCAGTCTTGTGTTGGAGATAATGATGAAGGCACTGACAGCTGTTATTTGTGTCAAGTTGGCAGCATGACCAGAGCTGACAGGTGCCTGGTCCACACTTGCACAATATAGAGCCTCTTAGGCTTATAGGAGGAAAGGGACACTCGTATAACCTGTTTATGTGTTAGCTGACTGCAAGGATAAAGATGACCCATGTCTCACACATATGGGGGGAGAGTGTCATATGATGTGATGTGCACTTTGGCAACAGGACATTTATTCCTCAGTGATTGGTGTGTAAAATATTTACTTGCTATAGAGATGGTAACAAGTTATTTTTGTATATGTCCTTGTCCATATGTATGCCTGTTGTATTGCTGTAATTGTGCAGTGCTTTATACTTCTGTGGCGCTGGGCCTAATGCAGCTGACACAAGAACATGACAAGATGACATCTTGAAGAACTGGTAACTCGACATTGACCTTGAGAGTCTATGAAGAGTGTTGTGCCTCAGCAGATAATGCCATGATTTGCTGTAAGGCTCTGTCTTTTTCTACAGCACAGTCAATGTGCTTCATAAAAGCCTTTTTTTTTTCTTTATGAAATAAAGTTTAAGAAAGAAAGAAAGAGCCAATTTTTTTGGCAAACGAAAATCTATTTGGTGAATTATTTTGAACATCATATAAAACGCATAGCATGTGGATATAGTAAAGTAGGTCAATCCCAAGTATATTCAAGTGGGATGTGGGACCTTGAAGCTAGACGAAGTATCCCTGATATCAATAGTAACGTCATGTAACCCAACGCGTTTCGCCTAATGGCTTCCTCAGGGGATCTGCGAGAAGCGTTATACAGTGATGGTAGATTGAGAAACTCTCAAGCAGGGATTACACTACGGTCTCTCTCTCTCTCTCTCTCTCTCTCTCTCTCATACATATATATATATATATTACACTCACACAATGGTCTTTAATCTGAGTATCAATCTGATTCAGAGTTTTAGCAGACAGATGTGCTACAGGGTTAAGAGAGCAAGGGGAAACCCAAGGAAAACGCGTCAGGCTACAAGACATTACTATGGTATATACTATTTATATCATCAGGGATACTTTGTCTAGCTTCAAGGTCCCACATCTGACTTGAATGTATATGGGATTGACCTACTTTTACTATGTATATCCACATGCTTTATCACATTATGTGTTTTATATGATTCACCTAATAGATTTTCGTTTGACAAAAAACCCTGGCTTGGCAAAACAATTACCACGTAGAGGATAGCTGGATCTTCTTCTGCCTTTTTCTATTTATTTTTAATTGGTATCCAATTGGGACGATGTATGTCACTTTTTGTGGTGCTTCCAGTTTAAGCCATCTCTGCTGGTACCCAGTTTTAAAAAGCGATGTGTTCACGCATACATATCCAGCTGAAGCCCCCAACACGACTCGAGTATGAATCGGTAAACTAAAACAATAAAATCGGTGTATTTTTTTGCTTTTTCAGGAAATTGATCCGATAGATATTTTATGGCTTCAGGATATTGACCTTGGAGCTGGGCGAGAGGATTTTGAGAGTCACCAGCATCACAAAGACCATGAGAATGTTTGGGAATCCTTGGGTGATAGCTCAGGAAGTGAAGACGTGGATCAGAGGTTGCAAGTGGATGGAGAGACTGGAGAAAATGTGCCAGCAGAGGTGAGTGACTATAGTGGGGAGAGTGAGTACCATTTATACCTTTATGGAGTACTGATAGTTGGTGTCTTTGTAGAGTCAGACGGCTATGTCATTGGCAGAATGCCTGAGTCTTCTGGATGACACTTTTCAGTTTGATTCTCCAGAGGTAATTGGTTCTCATTCTTACTGCTGTTTTGTAAAAGCTCTGTAAGGCCTTGTAAATTTTTAACCATATTTTGGCAAGCCTGGAATTTAATTTTAAGGTTCTAGAATAGCCCAGAGCTCTGGTGTGGGGTGTTAATAAATGTTAAGTAATACTGTTCCAAATGAGAATTTTTTTGTTTCATTATATTAAAGCCCTCAACCTGTAGATTAATTTTTAATCTGGATGATGCCCCCATCTTGTTTTTACCATTAGATTACTATAACATGGGACATATCATTGGTAGTCAAATGGTTTAGCAAACTGCCAGCATGCTTTAACAATATTTTAAACCAGCTGTTAGCAGAAATTGAACATATTTCAAGTAAATACCTTTAGGATGAATAACTTTCCAAAAGATGTAGGGTGCTTTCTGAAAGCATTTAAATGCTTTGTAAAAACTTTTTCTGATATAAGTTTAAGAATATGTGCACAGGACTTATGAGTCTAGTCTGACTTCTGTTTTTGTAGTTTCCAGCTCCTGCCCCTACAAATATTTTGGATACAGAGCCCGGCCAGACAGGTTTAGAACAAACCAATGGTTTACTGTCCCCATTTCTCCCAGACATTGAGACACCTTTGGACTTGGAAGAGCAGTGGCAAGACCTAATGTCTCTCATGGATATGCAGGTACTGAATGTTTTTAAATGTGACCTGAACACTTTGATGTTTTTAGAGTAGTAATCTAACATGGTTGTATTAGCTGAACTGCAGGCAAAAAGTTAAGTAACCATTTGAAATATATCATATATGTAAACTAAGTCTTACTGCCAGAAAATTTTTAATCATCTTTAGCCAGGCTTTTATTTATGCTATGCATCATACCTTGGTGGCCTAACTTTTTTGGGCAGCACAGTGGCTCAGGGGTTAGCACTCCAGCCTTTGGAGAGCTAGGTCCCAGGTTCGATTCCCAGCCAGGACACTATCTGCATGGAGTTTGCTGATTCTCCCCGTGTCTGCCTGGGTTTCCTCCGAGTACTCCAGTTTCCTCCCACATCCCAAAAACATGCAGTTAGGTAATTGGCTTCCCCCTAAAAAAATTGACCTTAGACTACATTAATGAGATATGACTAGGGTAGGGACATTAGATTGTGAGTTCCTTTGAGGGACAGTTAGTGACAAGACTATGGACTCTGTACAGAGCTGCGTAATATGATGGCGCTATATAAATACTGTGTAATAATAATAATAACATACCTGATATATTTCTTTAGCAAGAGTGCGGTTATAGGAAGCATTTAAGATTACTTTTAATAAATACAGTGGTACCTCGGTATAAGTCAGCTTTGGAATAAGTCCAACTTGGTATAAGTCCTGTTTGGACACAAAAAATGTTGCTTGGTATACAACCTTTGTGCTAGAACTTGTATGGGTCAAAATGAGTCCGAACACCGCGCGCTACCCTTATTTACCTCCCTCGAGACAAAGCCACGACTGCCCGCGAGCATCAGTACGCCAGTTTCTACCATTCAGTGAACAACCTGCGCTATAACTCTCTGTGAATTACATAACATCTCCTCCTCCTCCTCCCTTCTCAGCACCATCCTAGTAGGCACTCGTCTCCTCGCAGCAAGGTAAAGTGAGGTTAAATTCTTTAATTTATCTAATTGCTTTTGTATTTATGTATTTTAGTATTGGGCAGTGTTTAAATTTTCCTTTCATTTCCTATGGGAAAAGTTTGTTTGGTATAAATCCTGTTTGATATAAGTCTAAGGATCTGGAACTGATTAAGGACTTATACCAAGATACCACTGTACATAGTTTGATCTCATGGTGATGGTATTTGCCTGGAGATAAGCTTTAACATTTTTTTTTCAATTTAAAAGTGATATGTAGAGTAAGTAGTACATAGCATTTTACAAGGGGCTGCAGGATGATGGCTCTTTTTCATTATTCTATTATAGCAGGGTTGAATCATTAATTAGGAGGATTAAGGAAAAGATTGCAGGTAGGTACGATTGTTATATTGCAGAAGTGACATCACCTGTCCCTTCTTCAACAAAAAACCTGCCTGCTCACGATATTTTTTTTTTACTTTTAGTTCTGCTTTAATGGGGTTTCAGTTTAGTTGTGAGTTATTATTCTGTAAACTTTTTGATTGTTTTCTAATTCACAGTTCACCAAGCTAAAATGACTCTTGCCAACTTTAATTTAGAATATTACTTTGATCTCTTTAGCTTTTCTTGGTGAATTGTAGATGTTATTCTGGTAAAGTGGAACTAAACTTTTATGTAAACTATTGGGCTGTAAAGCCTGTTGTCAAGGTAAATAGTAATAAATTGGCTGGTGAAACCACACTTGGCTGGTGAAACCACAGTGAAAATATGATGAGATCACTTGCTGCTATTTATCCTTCACAGCCTCCTGAACTTTGAGGAGCAGTATCGCTCCTTTTATGTCACTCATCAATATGTAGGTTTTGACTGTTTTTTGTATTTTTTTTTTTTTATTTGTGACCTGAATACTCTGCAGCTTAGCTCATTTGTTTGGTTTATTAGAATGTGGGAAATTCCAGCAGATTTTATAATTTTTTTTAAATCCAAATGACACCACATATTTGGAGTTTAGATACAATGAATGCTTTCTTCTGAATAAAGCAGTACCAAAAATGCGTATTGCTTAATTTTGCTTCTAATAACACATTTTATTAATTTATTTTCATAGCCCATGGACATCAACAGTTCAGATGAGGACCCTTTATATCTAAGCATGGACCCATCACTCCAACAGAATGAAGGCATCCAGCAAACAGCTTTTCAGGGTTGTTCTCAAAACATGGCTCTCTACAGTCCCACTATGGAGCAGTTTCCTATACCCGAATCCCCACTGCCTCAGCTTTCCTCTCATAACTCCACTGAACTGAATTCAACTTTTGGGTTTACAAATTTTTCAGGAATTCTATTTCCTTCACAGCAAAATAGTACAGCTAATGTTACAGCAACTAATGTCCTTCAGGATCCGCTTAGTGGAATTCTGGATGAGGCTTTACTTGATGAAATTAGCCTCATGGAGCTAGCACTGGAGGAAGGATTCAGTCAAATGCAAGCCTCACAGCTCCAAGAAGAGCTAGATTCAGATTCTGGTCTGTCTCTCGACTCCCATCAGAGTCCCGTGTCTCCTAGTGGTTCTGAGACGTCATCCTCCTCTTCCTGCTCTTCTTCCTCTTCCTCCTCCTCCTCTTTTTCTGAGGAAGGAGCAGTAGGATACAGTTCAGATTCTGAAATAGTGGAACCGGAGGAGTCAGAAGAGTCCATTGGATACCAGCCAGAATATAGCAAGTTCTGCCGAATGAGCTCTGAGGACCCCAGCCGATTTCAGCGCTTGCTTTATCTTGAGCATGTTGGACACAATCATACCTACAATATGGTTCCAGAAGAACCAGAGGAGCAACCAGAACCTACATTGGCAAGAGGCAACAGAAGATCTTCAGCTTTTGTAGACAGGCAAGCAGGAAGAGATGAGCAAAGGGCAAGAGCTATGAAGATACCTTTTAGTAATGATAAGATTATTAACCTGCCTGTGGAGGAATTTAATGAGCTGCTAACCAAGTACCAACTTACTGAGGCACAGCTTTGCTTAGTGCGGGATATTCGTAGGCGAGGAAAAAACAAGATGGCAGCTCAGAACTGCCGCAAGAGAAAATTGGACACAATTCTAAACGTGGAACAAGAGGTTAAGCGTTTAGGTCGAGAACGTAGTTCTCAATTGAGAGAAAAAGGAGAAAACTTGAGATCTCTCCAGAGAATGAAGCAGGAAGTTGAAAGTCTGTATCAGGAAGTGTTTAGCCAGCTTAGAGATCAGGAAGGTCGACCATACTCTCCTCAGCGATATGCCTTACACTATACCAGCAATGGCAACATAGTACTTATGCCACGCAACGCAGAGGGCCAACAAAGTCGACGTTCAGAGAGGAAGGATCGGAGGAAATGATATGTCTGTATTTGAACTCAGGAATCTTACAGGACAGCGGGTGTGGGCTGTGCTTTCATTCAGGCCTCTGTATCAAAATCTTTCACATGACTGACCCCATTGAGTGATGAGGTAGATGTCGACACATACTGAGGGCCAGGGGCTTTTGTCCTGTCTGTATCTGGGCCCCGTCTGTCCAGGAATGAGGAGGAGGCCAAGCTGGGCCTGCGGACAGAAGCATGCCAAGGAATCGTACACTTAGGCTGATAAAGGGAGGTTAAAAACCATTTTTTAGTCCTTGATCCTGTAATGTCTAAAATTGAAGGCAACAATGTCAGGAATGGATCAGTCGGTTTGCATGGGGCCCAACCTGTCGGTGTGCTGTCCTAAAAGGACACTTGGGTACAGTGGTGTAGGATGGTCTCTTTTAGTGTATAAAGTGATTTGGGATAAGAAACCTAATAATGCTTGGACTCTTGAGCCTCATAAAATCAAAGCATTGCTTGCCAGAGTTTTCTTTGGAGGGTGTTCCATATTGAATAAGTTGTCTTCTTTGTTTTCAAATTTATGGGGCTCAGAGATTCCTGGCAAAGATAACTATATGACCTTGAAAGATTATCATTGTTTTTTTTCTTAATTCTGCAATTCAGTTTTTACCACATTTAAGAGATGCTTGAATCCCACATTGCCAGACAGGGCATGACCTAATCACACTAAGTCCATGTGCCAGTGGTAGCAGCATCCAGAAAATCTTGTGGAAGAGGGCAGGATGGTCTGTGTACTATGAATTCCTTTGTTGATTAGCAGGAATTGTGATTTGAGGGATTAGCAGTCAGTAACTGAATCCTTTGCTCTTTCTATAAAAATTCACGTGATCGGTTAGGTTTAGAGTTTGCCGAGTGTGATAACTATGCACGTTCCATATTACATCATACTGGAACTAGAACAACAATGTATGGAAGGCTTTTTTTTTTTTTATTTAGAATAAACTGATTTTGTGATAGACTCTATACCGAGTAGTGTTTTTAGTTTCTGCATATCATATCATGTTTGGTTAAAAACAAGTTTATGATGAGTGTGAAAGATTATATACATATATCATGCGTTTTTTAATTATGTGAAGGAAGAGCAATTTGGTGGACAAACAAGGTGCAGGCCTCTTTCAATTGTATTGAGTTCAGCTACTTTTCTTCCACTAAAGTTACATTGGCAGACAATTGATCATAAAGCAGGCCAAAATGTCAAATGCAACTAACAGTGAATTTTAAATAATTCCAGAAAGTTTCAGATGATGGAAGAAGAATCACTTAATCACTCAGTATTTTTGCTTTGTGTTTTAGGTCTTTCTCCCACTATGGTTGTATGCTAAAAAAAAAAATGTTGCCTCTCATGTGACTAAGCTGCCCAGTACATTAGAAAGCAGACAAAACCAGTGCACTGAAAACCATGGTAGTGCATTTGTGCACTACTTTGCCATCTTTTTAGCACATAAACGTGTGTTATCACTTGTGAAAAATGCACGCTGTATAGAATTAGGGTTGTCCTATCTGTTCTTAGAACTCAAAACTATATAAATGCCTAACAAATTCAGTCCACGTCCATACATATCCCTTATTTAATGATTGGGTGAAGCTCCTTCTATTGCCGAGTTTTGTTAAATGAACAAGATATCTTCAAAGTGGAATTTGGTTCTGCATCAAAACTTGTAGCAACAAATATGGGACTAACTAGCAGAGTGGCTTTATGTGCCAGACATAATATTGGAAACATTTTTAATAACTTATTCACCATCAGTTTGCAAAGTGGTCTGACATCCTGTCATGGATGCCTGGAAGGATGAGAGTTGGTAACTATGTTGATGCACAGGCAGTAAATAATATCTCATAGTTACTGTTTTTAATTTAATATGTTAGGATAAGTAAAGCTTTATGTACCATGTAAAAAACAATTTATGCCAACTCTTGTACAAAAAACTGTAAAGAGCTTGCTTCCATTTTTTTATGCTTCTCTTATCAGTGGATGAAGGTATTTGAGAATGACAGTATTGTAGACAAAGATCTTTTATTCTTCCTGCCAGTTTTTTTACACTATAGACAAGTTCAGCTCCTTATTTATTTTGAAGCTATAAATGCAATCTTGTCATCTTTTTATTATGAAGTCTTGCACAGCGTAGGTACCAACTCCAAGTGACACGTTACTTTCTCTGTGTGCCAAATCTAAACAAGAGCATCTCAACTGCCCATAAAGGATGTATGGGTCACTAAGCTAGTTTGTAAGTAGATAAAACATATAGCCCCATTTATAAGCCTGGTGACCAAAAGCAATGTACCAATATTTAGTGCTAATCAGCTGGCATTCAAATGAATGGAGTTTATTGCCACTATGGTAGAAATACAGTACAGCAATCAAACACTGTGGGGAAGTGGGGTTTCAAGAAGCCCATTTTCCACTTACGATCTGACAAGGAAATCAGCAGTTAACCAATTTTGTTGCATCTGTTCATACATGCTGGTAACAATTGAATTGAAAATTTAGGTCATGTGTACAAAGGATCCATCAAATAACCAGTGAGGCAAACATAAACATACGGTTTTCAGTTGTTCCTGAATGACTACCATGCAACATGTAGGTTAGGTTTGCTTAGTTCATAGCTTCATATCTCTCTCAGAACTTCCTTTTCCCAATACCAGAGTGCACAGTGGTGGTCTCTAACTTGAATACTTCATCAATGAGTTAAAACAAGCGTGCAACATGTATAGTATGTAGCGTTCCTCCTTCTCTGCACAGTTGTTGCAGGTCAGTGATGTAAAATATTCAAGCCACAGAATTACTCTGTTAACCAGGCAACTGTATTTTCAATTAGAGATCAACGATTGCCTACACGTAAAAAAAAACAAAAAAAAACTCCAATGCCTCCTGCAGTGTAAGAGAAGCATAAAATAGTATATCATGATTCATTTTGTGCCAGAAAAAAACTGATCCTATTTCCCCCTGCAAAGCCATGTCCTGATCTGGTGACTCAAGAGCAGGTGTCAGGGTTTCCCTATTCAGTGACATTACAAGACAGAAGTCACACAGCTGTTATGAGAGAGCGTCTGTTGCAGGTATGCGAGTTGTGTGTGAGCAGTGAATATATTTTGTGTTACGCGTGCACACAACACAAACAGCAGCAGCAGCTGAGGCATGTAATTTTATCCTCTAATTTACTGTGTCCTGATCATAGTAGATACCAGTACTCACAGGTGCTGGTGACTTGATAACTAGTATCATTCTTTTTGAATGAATGTACACTTAACTGCTAAAAAAAAGAAACCTCTACCTCTTAAAAATTGCCAGTGGTGCCTTAGGTATATATATATAAAAAAAAAAATACCTATAGCAGTTTGTATATAAAAGCGGTTTGCCTAGGAATGTTCACTTCTCTACCCATCAAGGAATTGGATATTTACATAAACACTCACAAGATATGTTACAATGGATTGTTCCTAAAGCCCAAACAAAAATAAATGTCATGTATGAGGTAATGGTAGAAACACCTTTAGGCTAAATGAAAGTGCTTAGCAACACCGTACAGACCATATGCAAAACAAGAAATGGTTTCATGTGGGGGAAAAAAGCCTCCCGTTGAGAGCTCCACATGAGAGAAATGTCTATAATGGTTTCACTGCAGTTTCTGAAGTGCAAAGAGAACCAGATTTAGATCCCATAGGTCACAGAATAACAAAAATGGGAGAAACATAGGAGACCCATGTTACATATATAATCTATATATATCTATAGCTCTCAAGTGTGAGAGACCTACAAACTCCAAAACAGGATAAAAGAAAGGGTAAAGTTCTAGCCTTTAATAGAGTTGAGAGCCCAATGTTGGTCCAGACAGTAGCAGGAATGAGTCTTCATCCTTTAGAAAACTCAGGGTGGAAGCCCAAAGACACACACACACACTAAGTATGCTTTTCATGTCCAACAAAGGAAAGTAGCCTTCCAAGCATCAAAGGAATTACAGATTGCATGGCCTCTAAGCAGAGGATCTGTCCAGAGATGTAATGGACTTGAATATTGAGAAACGACTCCAAGCTGCAGCCATTGGCTCAGTCAATCGGCACACTACAAGCAAAACTGCAATTTTTCATATTAGCTGAATCCTTTTGAAAAAAAAATGGACCATGCCCTCTGTCTGAAATTGAACATGTAACAGGGAAAAGGTAAGGCAAAGTATGGATTCACAGTAAGAAGCTAAAAATATTAAACCCTTCCATGGGTTCCATGAGTTCTGCTGCTCATTCAACCAGCCTATTCACTAAGTGAGCCTTATGGTGCCCTACATGGAACACAGTGGTCAAAGATCTATTCTAAACAATCCCCATAATGTCCAGTTTTAATGGGGTCCGCATACAATACTTCAAAAGCCAGTCAGCCAGAAGGACAAATGTGCCAGATAGCCACAAAACAAAAGACAAGCTTCAGCAGTGGACTGAGGATCACTGTTGGAAATAGGAGAGAAGGAATAATGAAGACTACCAGTCTAGGATACCATAAAAAAATAAATAAATAAAAAATGTAGTGGGGTACAGCCTTTAAAAACTCTTACTATTGGGTGGATTGAACTTTAAAAAAATTCTTCTGCTTAGTACTTTTTTTAATCTATGTATTTGTATACAACACACTAAACTATGGTATTAATGAGATTTTATAAAAGGAAAAAAACAAAAAGACAGTATTTTATAAATCTAAAAGTTTTATTAGGACGACTGACTGACAAAATGTGTTTTGATTTACAGTTTAATAAAAGTCCTCACAGAATCCTAAAACACATGCTTAAAAAAAATTAAAAAAAAAGACAGGTTTATACAATTCTTTTGTACAGGACACCCCACTGGAGTAGCCAGCATTGAGACCAAAACTAACAGGGCCTGTTTGGATACCGGGCTTATAAAAGAGCCCCTGAAGAACTAGGGATTAGCAACATCCTGGTTTATAGAAAACCTGTACTGAGGAAGCATGGAGGCTGCCATTGTCAACCTAAGGTTGAAACAAAATACTAGTTTCCCTAGCTCTGATGGTCCAATGACATATGTACTTTCTAAATCAGTAATCCAGATTAAAAGTTTATCTATTAAGAGGCCTATTTATAAAAAGTGACAATCTGATATTCATATTGCAATTTTATTCTTTCCACATTTAAAATCTTGATTGCCACTAAAATAATGACATTTTTAAAAGTGAGAAAGGGTTATAATCCTTGGCCAACATAATTTTAATAGTAGTATATGCCTGTACCATAATTACACTACAATTGTGATCAGAAATGTTGCTGCTTTAAAAAGGGCAATTGATCATGGACGTGTTTGCCAATTTAAAAAAATGGCTATGCGGGTATTTGCATAAAACACAGCTCAACTCCTCCCAACAAAGTGGGGCCCCGCCATAAGTCCCTATACAGTGGCAATCAGACTGGCGTTTTTGTATAACAATAGTGCTAATATTTACTAAAAATAATGGCACTTTCATAGCAATCCAACATATCACCCTTTTATAAACGTGCCCCTAAAAGCTGACTTCCACTTTGACATTTTTTATCTGCATACTTGTTCCTTCTGTTTGTGACTCAAAAAGTGTTAGAGACAGCATTGCCAGCCTAAAGGAGCTAAATTCATTTATTTCCTTTAAGAATCCCCCATTCCCCCGGTTGTAGGCTAGCTTTGTAACGGCTCAGTGGTGTTTAAAAGACTGCATAATGATAACTGCCACTAATGCCAATTAAAAAGTTTTTTTTCTACATTTTTGGATAGTAGATTTCTTAATTACAATATTAAAATACAAAAAGGGACATTTTCACTTTACCCTCCCACCCCCCTATTATCTCAGAACTGTTTTTTAACAAACATCACTAACAGCCAAACAAAACATGCTACTCAGTAAAAATGCAGAGTTTGTAACACTAGAGGGAAAAAGGAGGAGAAATGTCTAGGGTGCAGTGTCTCCTGTGCCACACGTATGAAACACCATCTATGCAAGAAATACTGAATCCTGCAGACATCCTCACATCCCCCTCCCAGTATGATGAACGAACCACCATCCATCAGTTGTAGTAGAAGGTATATGTGGTATTTAGTTTTTGTCTTCTTTTTTGTCATCATCCTCTGATGGGTAAGAATGCCACGTGAGCCGTTCCTCATAGAACGAGATCACCACCTGGGGACACTTCACATTAGCTTCCTTTGCTGGGACCAAATCGGCTTCATCTGAGTTTTTCCTGTAGTAGACAGGTCGAAAAGAGATAGGCATTTAGTTTGAGGGCATGTGGGGTCAGCAAGAAATACAAACATTTTTAGGACAACTCCCAGAGCAAAATGATATAAATCGCCAGTGGGATCACAGGCAGAAATTAAACCTAGACAAAAAAAAAAAAAACAACAAATTGTGTTTTTTCATAGAAGGTTGTGTATTTTCAACTTCAGTGGTAACTTCAACCACTTAACCAGAGCAAGGAACTAGGGGTAAAAGATAACACTCAAAACCCATTTTTTTTTTTTTTAAACTTATCTACCCATCTTTTTCTGTCTTTTGAAACCCTCACTACTTCCCACCACTACATATCTCCCCTCCTATTGTGTGTTACTTCTCCTACCTCCTAGATTGTAAGCTCTTCGGAGCAGGGTCCTCTCTTCCTGTGTCACTGTCTGTATTCGTCTGTCATTTGCAACCCCTATTTAATGTACAGCGCAACGTAATATGTTGGCGTTATATAAATCCTGTTTAACAGTAATAAATTGTTATGTTTTTGCTTTGGTCCTGTTTAATAAACATTACCTTAAAGCCTTGCTCTAGGCAGAAGTAAAAATTGCCTTTGAACGTTTTAATCACTGTTCACACGCCATGTGATGCATATCAGTGACTGTAGATGCTTGCTGTAATACACTGCAAGTCATGACTGAAATGCCTAAAGGGTGGCAGGGAAAACTTTTGTGCTTTTGTTGCACGTCCGAAGACCACAACCCATTAGAATAGGGATTCCTGCATTTATTTTTTTTACTTTTTTTTAAGCAAATAATGTGTAAGCTAGATGTCAGTCTACCCAAATCTTTCTAATAAAGGCATTTGCTTATGAAAGCTCACAAAGTTCTAAAATTAATTGCTATTGATAATAAATCATGTATTGTAAGTTTACTTGATAAAGACAAGTAGAGGGTCAGGACCTCACCATTTCATCAGGAACATCAACTCTCCACTTGAGTCTGTGGCTCCAATGATCCTTTCTGGCTCTAAACCTCTAGCAAATCCACGGGGCTTTTCTGCCTGCAAAAGGTAACACAAATCATGTCTGTATCAGTGACCAATAACAAAAGGAAGTTACAGATAGAGTAAGACATGGCATATGAGGACAGGCAGAAAATAGCACCTTGCTGTATGAATTCAGCTTCAAGCCTTGAACGGTTGATTCGACCACTATAACACTGATTGCAGAAGGGTACAGTGCTTTCCTGCTACACTGAAGATTATTCTTCCTTCATTCATGGCAATCATAACTAAAGAAACAAATTAGCCTCAATGCCTTAGTTTAGGCAGATGTGGAAGATTTTGATTTTGGTTTATTGTCAGCCATGTTTTCTGTCACCTGCTCATGAAGAGAAAAACAATGTCAGGACACATTGCATCGACCTGATTGACTGCTGTCACATCAGATTGATGGACTTAAGCTGCATTTACCATACAGTCCCATCAACTGTTTCAATGCCCAAGCAGCAAAGCATATGGCTATCACAAGGGAGATCTGTAAAAGATCAACTGGTTGGTATGGACTTAACTGTATTCTACCACAGCTGTGTTTATCTCAATAGCACTTTTCAATATCTATTGCTCATATATAATTCCAGACTTGCATATAAGATGTGTCGAAATTCAGGGAAAAACAAAAAAGACCATAGTACCAGACTTGGCTATAAATATTCATTGGTAAAATGTTTTGTAGCTGCTGAGACCTGCCTTAGTCTTCAATGTGCAAATTAGCTATCCAAAATAGTTTTAAGCATCATGCCTGTTCTCTTGAGAGAAGAGCTGAGGGAGGTATATGAGTTTATAAATCCTTAGAACAGTGCTTTTTGTTTTCTTATTAGTGCTGAAAATCTAATTTCTATAGACAAAGCACCAACCAGTAGACAAGGAGAAAAGAACCATGTCTGCAGGAAGTCTCTGGATACAATACTTTCTGATTTACATACCCAGTATAAGCAAGGAGCAAATGAAATGAAAAGTAAGAACCGCTATGCATACTTGCTCAGGTCAGTGTTGTTCCAGAAGAAGATCTGCAATGGCACCCCACCATTCACCTTTCAACCTATTGAACAGTAGTGTCATTGCACTTAAAGCTGAATTCCAGACAAATGTACAATATACACATGACTGCAAGTCTTTATTCATCCCTGTTTTTTTTTTTTTAACTCAAGCAGTTCACCTGAATTTTCAATCACTGTACAAGAACAGCCTCTCTGGGGGGTAAAAGCATTGCAAGAGGCCAATCAATTGTGCAATAGTGCAAGAAGAATGCTGATACGAGGATAAAGTGGTAGAGAAAACTCACCAGTGTACGGTTTCTTCTTTCACTGATTACGTACAGAATATGAGATGGACCAGACCTATTTTTGTTACTGGAGTGCAACAGACAGGTACAAATTCTTTGACAGGTAAAACAGCTCACTATATTTATCTAATTGGTGTATTAGTGGTCTGAATGGAGTTATTAATTCAAATTTTTTATTGAATGCAAATATTAGTAGTATTATTGAAAATTAGGGAGAAAAAGGCCAAACATAAATTGAACAAACATTTGAGGCTGCTAACCATGAATTATGTCTAGGCGCGATCAGCCAATAATTTTGCCTTACTTCTAAGTAACCTCTATCATCTTTTCATTTTGGAAAAAGGATATTAATTCTATACAATCCTTTCAAACAACAATACCTCTTCTTTCTTCTTCTTCGGCTTACTCTCATCTGCACCGGCAGGTTCACTGTCTGAATCTGCTTTGCGTTTTCCGTCCGCCTTCTCTGACTCACGTGCAGTTTTCTGCGACTGCAGGAATTCTGCAATCAGATCTGGACAGTCCAGGTTCTCTTCAGGCTCCCATGTGTTGTCCTCCCTGGAAAACACCAAAGAAAATATTATCCAATTACCAGCTAAGAAACTAGTAAAAAAGTGTGAAATTTCGTCTCAACTGTTACAGACATACTGCTACACCTTGGGAAGAGGCCAGAGACTTACTAGTAATACTCTATACACAAGTATACAGCTGTATAACAGTAAGCACAGTTTTTGCAAATAAAAGACAAATGCACTGTTTTAGCATAAGAACCTTAAAGAACACCTTCTTCACACCTCTAGTTAAGGGGTTTCTAGTCAATGATGTCCTATCACACATGAATCTGAAAGATGTATCTTCCGATGAGTCAGAACCATGGCAAAACCTACACTCCAAACAACTCTGTGAAAAGGTGATTAAAAAGCACCAGTCAGGGGAAGAAAAAGTTCACTAAAAAAATCTCCAATATGTACTTCTGTTATTTGCTCCTTTTGGTAAACATACCTTTACCCCCTGGGATACATATAAATGGTGCGATAACACTTAAAGTAGAAGAAAAGTTAAAATTCAGGAGACATCCAACACACCGAGAACAGGTTAGAAACAGGTTAAATCCTTGTCCAAATGTATGTGTGTAAGATTTCAATGCAAATATGTTATTCTTATTTGGGGGTCACAAAACTGCCAGACAAGGAAGCAAGCACATTAAGACAGGCAGTGGAGTTCACAGAATGAGCATTACAGCACTGATGTCACATGGGGAAATATCATTTTCATAGCAACTGCCTGCTCCCAGCTCACTCTCTAATGAAGGAAATAGCAGGATCAACAGGTTAAATTCATAAAGGAACTTAATATAAAACTTGGGACATTGGATTTTTTCATCGATTAGTTTTATAAACATTTTTTAAATGGTTTAAAGTACACCTATCAACAATTTTTTTTATTTTATATAAAAGGGTAAATAACCATTTAGAAAGTAAAATCTTTTTTCCCCATTAATACACATTTTGACCCTCCCCTTTGGTTTTCACTGCCGAACCTTTCTTCTCCCAGCAATGCTTTCATACTTTGTTGTGAAGAAGCAGGTCCCATTTTCATACTTTTACACTTTTTCATAATTATTTTGTTTATACACAAACACACTTTTCTGAAGTGGAACCTCTTGGGATAGAATTATGGGTGTTCTCTTTGTTGATTTGATTTTAAAGATGCTCCTGTACTGTCATCCTTATCTATTCTGCAGAAAACAAAAGTCAGAAATTAAAGATCTCGAAGCTCTACCTTGAAGGATTTCCTTTGTGAGTAAACTATTACCATTGTCACAGTTCAGCTAAATTATAGTGCAGAGGTGAGCATATATCTGAAAATCATGACTTTCCTCTGACTGCACCCTTAATATTTTGGAGACTACAGCATAGTACCAGGTGAATACAAAATTAAATAAATCCTCTTGGATCTCGGGACAGCATTCCACTTAGTGCAGGGGTGTCAAACTCAAATAAACAGAGAGCCGAAATTAGAAACTTAGACCAAGTCAGGGGCCAAACTTGAAATTTATTGAAAAAAAAAAAAAAAAGTTTACTACTTCATCCATAACTAACAAAAAAAAACCCTCTACACACACTTTAGGGTTGAAAAGACTAATTTCTATCTATTTATGCAGGCTGTGTGTTGCGTCCTCTCACATCACAAGTTTGTCTGACAGTAAATAATACACTATGCAGTCTCTAATGTACTGAAACAAACACAATGCCCCTGCTTTTGTGCACGGCTTTGTATCACATGATGGGTGTACAGGAATAATGTCTATGTATTGAATATGATGATGTGAGGTAGTAACGCGGGTGGGCCAGATGTAGTTCATTTTCGGAGTTCTTTGGGGGGGACAAAAATAATGGACCTTAAGGGCCAGAGAGTTCGACACCCCCGACTTGTATTCTGCTAATTTGTAGTTTACCAACATAAAAATTAATGTTTATATTTCCTTATTTCTGTATATTTAAAAAAAAAAACCCTTTCTAAACTTTATTACATATGTTTGTATTTACTAAATGTTTCTCTGCTTCAACTGCTACATTGATTAAATGAAGGTACTGACAAATCTCCAAGATAAAAGTACCTACTCAGAAAAACCTTTCCACTTTAGCAGATATTCAACTTTTCCTTTAACAACCCGCCGATCCAAGACTTTCTCCACCACGTATTCTTCCTCCTCTTCATCTACCACTTCTTCCATTTTTTTTTTGTTTTGCTTTTTTCCCATAGAGGTCGCCAGTTTCCTGGTTTAGTGGGGCCTAAAAAATAACCAAAAAACAAGTTATGCCGGTGCATACAGACTTCAACATAAATTCTTAAAGCAGATCTTTTACCACAATTTTCACTTTATATAGAAGGGTAGACAATTCTTTACTCTTCTTTCTTTTTTCCATGCTCAGTGTGTTCTATACTGACAACCAAAAACAAGATTGAGCCAATCTTGTTTTTAACTGCTTGCATTTTAACTGCTTGCAAGTGGGAATTTCCATATTGCCAGCACCTGTTAATTGCTACAGTTGAGTTAAATTACAAATTAAAGGAGCATCACATGCTTGAAATACAGTTATTTAATACAATTCTGATAAGGTGCCAATAATTTGTCCAGGCCATTTTTGACGTTTTGTGTAGAATGTCTCTTTTTTGGGTTCTTCCAGTGCCAACAAATGAAATAAACATGACAACACCAAAGCTTATTTTTTGGGAGAATTGGTGCATTTTCTGACATAAATGCAAGGGTGCCAATATTTTTGTCCATGATTGTACATCACGAATTCCAGGAGGAACTGCTCCTTCTGCGTATGCTGTTGAAAGATGCCAATCTCATGCATGTGCATTTTTTTTTTACAATTACAAGAGCCTCTGTCACCTGATCTTGTGCCCGGTGACGTAGGCAGAAGAAAGAAAATGGTGGCACCCCGAGCTTCCTCCACACAGGGACGAAGCAAGAAACCAGGATGATGCAGGACCGTATAGAAGACAGGAGCATCGAGGGACAATGCAGGACCGTATAGAAGACAGGAGCATCAAGGGATCTCAGTCTTTTCTTTTAGCAAAAAAAAAAAAAAAAACATTATACAGCCATTTTGTTAAAACTCTTTTCTGGATTGCTACAGCTACCATGATTATGGCCATCCAAAGAAATAAATGATGGTCATGGTTTATGAACATTAGGCGAAAGGCTTAACTGGGACCTTTATTATACTAAAGTTGTGCAATAGCAGGCATGGCCACACAGTGATCTTATAAATGTCTTTGAAGGGTTTTTACTTTGCAATTTTCTTCTAAAGGAAAGAGGAAAACTTGAACTCTTAAAGCCCTTGTTTGCTGACATGTCAAAATGCATCCGTTAGACCTGAAAAGTATTTAAAGCTAAAATCTCTTTATGAAGACATTAGTATTTATTAAACACCTAATATTTCTGCATCATATTGAAGCTGTATGAGCACAAACTGGTTTACCAGCTTATAACCCTGACCATATCACCAGCTCATCTTTTATCTCCTTTCATCCTGAAACCCAGGATTCTGGCTGGGGAAAACTTTCCAAGTCACAGATGCGATCAGATGGATTTACAGCTGTCCAAATTACATCTAATGTGATTTGGGATACAAACCTCTCTCATCTCAGGAGGCTTCTGGCTGCTCCATCTGTGCATGCCCATTTTCAGACATGGGCAGAAGGGGCATTTCCCTACACTGGGGGAAAATGAATGTCGCGCTCACGTATGTGTAGCGCCCAGCACTGGGATGATAGAGAATTACAGGACGGCGCAGGACCCAATCGAGGACATTTCTAGCGGGATCTAGGGAATTAAAGTTAAGTGTGATTCCCCCCCCCCCTATTTTAGTAGAGGTTTAGTTTAGGAGAAGTAGACCAGAAGCTCATCACCACAACATGTCTGCAGACAATATGCTGCCAGCTTCTTTCTCCTCTGACAAAGTAGGCTTTTCACTTGAAACAGAGAACTCCCAGCAGAGTCCTGCGGACCCCTTCTCACTTGCTAATCTCCCCAGGCTCAGGGGGACTTCCATTAATACTTTAAAGGGGTTCTTTATAAAGCACTGGATAATTTATATTCTGACATATGATGCTACTACAGTCTTGGAAGTCCACGAGGAAGACTTAGATTGCGGCAATGCACAGTTGAAGGATTCTGAAAGCAGGGGCTGCTGATCCAAGTTACTTTTCCATGGCATTCCTGAATCTATTGTTGACATTCAAGCTACTGTTACCGCTCTGTTCCAGGAGGCAGCCCCTGATCTGTGATCAGAGACTTGAATTTGAAAGAAAGCAGCCAACCCTCAGCAAAGGGAACAACTCACAAAATGTGCTCAAAACAGGAATGCCTAATATCACTCAAGGTCTTTTTCAGCTCCAATTACGAAGTCAGAACTGGACATTGGATGAATATCCTTGTTCAACAATTATTGCGTCCCTGAACATCCCGCTTGAGTTTTACTACATTTGATTTTGTTTTCTTCGTGCTGGTTTATTTTAGCACACATTTAAGGTTTGCTCGCAGACCTACTTACTTTTTTGGTTCTTTTAATTATTTTATCCAGAACATTATATACCTCTAAGAATTTCACCGTCTCAGGAGTGGGTTTTAAAAACAACTTATGTCATTTTCTCTAGAAATCGGTCTACGCTTGTTTCTGGCAATCAGGTTTCCTTTGTCTTTTGGCTGATTATGTTATATTTTAAATTTACTGATTTTCTAAAAGATATGTTTTTTTAGCATTTTCTATATTAAGATTTTGACAAAGAGAAACAGATATCCTTAAATAAAAATAACACAGGCTTTAATTGGCATACAGGATTACCTCTGCTTGCTTCCCTGTGACATCTAGCAAACTAAAACTGCCCGGAAATCAAGAATAAAACCCCGAAATCTGAGGGTCTGCACCAACATCAAGCTGGAGATTTATGAGCTACTCAATTGTTCCAAGTTTGTAAGTCTGACTTGTGAAAACAGGTAAAGCTGATGAAAGTGAACAATCAGAAGAGCATTATCCAAATAGGAAATGAG
Organism: Pyxicephalus adspersus; assembly: GCF_032062135.1. Lineage (NCBI taxonomy): Eukaryota > Metazoa > Chordata > Amphibia > Anura > Pyxicephalidae > Pyxicephalus > Pyxicephalus adspersus. Next base: position 19,590,539 of record NC_092863.1, on the reverse strand, counting down.
TGTGACAGACTAAAGCCACAAGAGAGCTAGGGCCTCACCTACCCATAAAAGAGTATCCTTGGGGCAGAGAAAATGTGAAAAGAAAACATTGTGATCTGGTAATACAGTACTCATCCTTACTTCCATCACAAAAACATTTGTGACTCTCCCTACTGGAAAATGCAGGTAAACATCCCTTGGATTTACAGTTGCTATAAACCAGTTAAATGGAGTATGGTCCTGGTAGAAATGAGGGGTTTGCCAGGGGTCTTCCACCACAAACGCAAGAATGTAGAAACTTGACCCTCAGATTTATTGGGCATTATGACACCTTAATCCACTAGGTTTTCAAAGCTCTGGATTTCTCTGGGTCCTTTGGAAAGGTCATGAAAAGGTATCCCGAAGGTGGAGGGATGTTAGAACTCTATAAGTCCCAAAAATAAAATCTGCTTACACTGTGGCAAGAACTCCATTCTTTTTTCCATCGGGGTCATCCAGTTCAATCAGGGAGGCTCTGGAGTGTAAAAGAATACTTTCTTTTCCAGTAAATCTTAGGCTTAACTTCTTCTTGTCTTAAGCTCTTGGGCGCTTCTGTGCATGCCAGAGCATCTCGGACATGTGTAAAAGGAGCCTTTTTGCGCAAAAATAAAAATTTGCCAATCTCACACATGCGCAGTGGGATCAGCAAATTTTTTTTCATCCTACGTCACCTGATCTCGCGCCTGGGTCGGGTAACATAGGATGAAGAACAGGCAGAAGAAGAGAAGATGGCGGCATCCAGAGCCCTGGCTCCAGGACGACACAGAACCCGATGCAGGACACCCCCGGAGCGATCGTACTGCCCTGCAGGATTGAAGGTAAGTGATTTTTTTTGTTGTTGCAGTTTTGGGTTAGTTTCTCTTTAAGGTTCTTAGTGACCAACCCCCCCCCCCACAGATTTGCTTGAAGCATCAGCAAAACAAACAAATCATTTTATGAGTTAAACAACTGCTTTCTAGTGTATCTGACACAAAATGGGATTTTAACTATGTAAGCCAGATACAAGAAAGGTGGACCACCACCCCTTAAAGTCTTGATCGCCGTGGCTGAATAAAACAAAAAATTGTGACAAGGAACATCTGATTGTACCCCAATGGCTAACCTGAATGGCATTATGTCAAAGCTTCAGCCACAAAGAAAGCTTTCGCTGGGGGATGGATTTTAAAAGAAGCCAATACCAAAGAGCGGAAAACGGCAGAAAAATAGCCAATCTTTAATTAAGAGAGTAAAGGAGCTCCTTCATCCTGACACACAAAAAAATGATTTAAAGTGTTGCAGGGAGCTCATTTTTGACAATTTTCCTGTCCTAGTCGTAAGAGCCTCTGTCTTTCATATGCTGGGGTAGTTTTTTTCATGTTTTATAGCTGTGGGTATCCTTGCAAGGTGAATTAACTGTTCTTCATTGATCCAGGTAAAAAAATGATCCAGGTAAAAAGTTTCACTGATGCAGAAAGTAATGGTAAAGGGTAAAGTAACATAAATAAAATAAAAAGAAGGAAGAAACCTGAACCCTGACCATGAACAATTAAGGGTAAGTGAAGTCTTTTTTTTACCCGAGCCCATTGTTCAGCAGCCACCAAGCTATTGCTATCTGACAGCTCCTTGTAGCAGCTTCTACTTACACCGGAGAGGATGGCGCCTCCTGCCTAGAATTCAACACACAATGCCAACTCAATAATTGCTCAAGGATTGTGCAGTGCAAGGTCTAATTTTTTTGCACTCCTCAGCACCACTGACCCCAAACTATCCCGCCAGGACCAGCAGGGATTTTGTAAGTATGGATATGTATATAAGGGAGTGAGTAGGACTAGAGAATAATTTCATTGGTTTCCTTTCAGCCCCCCTTACACTGTTGTGCGGCATTAGCTGTTCATTTGATTTGGCTGCGATATACAGGGTTCATATTGTGCTCTGACACAAGGATAATAGGAAGGTGCATTTGGACATCATTATTTATGAATGAAACGACATCACACCAATACATGTAACACAGCGCAGTAATGTGTCAGATTTGAAGCTGCGGTCTCCTCCTGCCATTGTAATCATGAGCAACAAGTGAGAAGATGGTGGGCAACAAAGGGGGGGCATGGGCATAATATGATGCATTGATGTATAAAGTGCAGACTTTTTTATAAGCCGGGTGGGAAGAAATTGTAGGTGGATGTCAGCCCTTGATTGTGACCCCACAGTAACCAGCTCACTGAAAAGTGCCAGGGGGGACACTGGTGGGTACTGTAGTACTTTTAGCAATTTTTCTTTCTCTAGGCTAAATCTGCCCACACTTGGAGCTCAAACTATAAGCGCTATTACAAAGGTAACTGGTGCATTCCGTGCCCACCCAACTGCTTTTTTATGCCATTCAGATGGGAACATTTAGGGAGAATATTGAAGTGCAAGCCCTAACCCCCTACAAATGTATATTCACCAGAACACAGAGATCCTAATTCTATTGTTTGTTTACATTTATTATTAATAACAATATTTTAGCAGCTATAATGTGCAGGTCCTGATAAATATAAACAGGGGATAAATAATAACAAAAAACACTTCTGAGAGTTCAGCACTTCTGCTTTGAACTTTTATTATTCAATTCTCCAACATAGACAAGAACAACTTTTGAACTTCAAACTATTTTATATCCCCAATCTGAATACAGGTTTGCAATCAATGTGCATAAAGAATGTTGCAGAGTATAAAACATTTGGAGTTTTGCTTCATGCGCATGGTTGCCATCCTACAAAAACAATAGCCACTGGTTCAAACTAATAATAAATCTGAATCAGCTAGGTGACAAAGTAAGTAGAATATAATACTTGTGAATGGTCATCATCACATTATTATTGTAACTTTGGTCAGGATCCCCAACCTACACACCAGCTGCCCACATACTAGCCTGGCATTGATTAGCCTCTGCCCACCTTGGGATGAGTCTGCCCAACAAAATGAGGGATGGCACCCATCACTCCTGCAGGAAGAGATATGGGGGTAGGGACATCACTGTGCTCAGATTTTGCCTTGGCAGAGTTTATCTCATACCCTTCCCACACCCCAATTCCAGAACCATCTCCGACTGTACCCAGTGCCTCTCTCACCTTTATACAGCACTGTGTCCCGGCTCTCTGGCCTGTGGTGGGATAAGGCCGAAGGGTGGGCTGGACCGGGCGCTGCACGGAGATATCGCCAGATACCGCTTCGCCTCTTATTCCCCAATTCGGTTCGGTTCTGAAAATGTGGCGCCTCTAAACAAAAGGCTCCACACTGCCGCCACCAAGGCCGCGCACTGCGCATGCGCACTGCCGCCGAGCATCACGGGAGCCTGAGCTCAGATCCCGCGGCGTTTGCTGTACTCGAATGGGGCCCAGGTATGGTGGGTCTGTACGACTGGAAAAAAACGGACGAGAGAAGCCTTATGTCCTGATAAAAATATTAAGCATCACAGACTTGTTTTATTATCGTTACAGCACATAAACTACAACTCCCATGAGCCCCTTCACATACCGGAAGTGAGCAGTGAGGGGAAACAACTGAGGAGGGAAGCTGTGTTATTGTCTTGTTGTTTTCAGGTGATTTGCTTCACTAATAGAGCGGTTTGGTGATAATGAAAGCTTCCATACATTTGTTGTGTAGTCTAGGTGCTGGGAAGCTGTGTATCTGTATGGGATGGAGGCCACATATCTGTAGAAAGTAATGGG